>NW_026968842.1:0-66268 GCF_028390025.1 Pseudophryne corroboree | reverse complement strand
ACTTTATTAAATTGGCAAAACCATTCCCTCACAACATAACTGAACCTGAGGATGACATGCTATAAACACAATTTACTTAATTTTATATTTTTTTCTGAATTTCTCAATAAAAAAAACTTTGGCCTAGTGGTGCCGTGAAACAAATTTTGATACTCTAGAGTGTCAAAGTCAGAAAAATGTCTCTATGCACGTTGCCATATTTGCACCGCACACTGGTCCGCGCTGCGCATGCGTACGCTCTCCCGTGAAGGCGCATACCCGCGATAGCGTTCACTCGCAGGCGCGGTATGCGTATTTACGGTAGAGTTTATGTAGTCGTAGCGTGCGACTCATTCGTTACAAATGTTCACAATTAATGTAGTTTGTAGATCATGGTCCCCTTGACAGATTCTGAAAGTTTGGTTAAAATAGAAGGTCCCTGTTTAAAGGAATCCCTCTTTGTATTGTACGAAGGGTCTGACAGGAATCATACAGCAGTGTTTGGTACCCATCGGAAGAGTATTTAATTAGTAATATTCCGGTGTTGGTCTGGAGCGTATTAATCGCTCGTGCGAATAGTTATGGACATAAGAAGTTTATGTCCATTTCTATTATTTACACATACTCAGGTATGCGGCGGGAAACCCAGTTTCCCACCCACCTGAGCTGTTGGAAATCGTCACAGCCCACCTGTATGAATCACCCTATGACCTTTTGTTATGATGCAGGGCCGAATTCCTTCGGCCAATGGACAATGGGATTGTAGGACCAGGAGATTGCATTGTGTGTGGGGCATAAATAGGCAGGCCGACCACATCCAGCTCTCACTCTCTCATCAACGGTTATCTGCTGATAGCCGGGAGCTGGATATCGAGGCGCAGGCGATCATACCCTTTGTGCGTAAGTTTCTCTCCGTAATCATTGTCTTTCTGTGAGCCAATTTCTCTCATCTCTCTCTCTCTCTCTCTCTCTCTCCCTGTTCTGTTCTCTCATATCTCCCCTAGACTAGGCTAGTATTGTATTGTATTAGATAGTATTGTATTGTATTGCATTTAGGTCAGTGTAGTATTGTCTTTTTGTATTTATTGTTTAGTTCTGTGGTTAGGAAGTCTCTGTTATATTGTAGTGTATCATTTGTACTGTTATCCCCTTTTTCAAATATATTAGATATAATACAGTTAATAGGCTTTGGAACCTAAACCAGTATCTGTGTATTTTCTATAGTATTAAGTGTTCACTTGAGCGTCGGTGACGCTCAAGCAGCTTTGTAGTTAGTCAGGTTACACAAGGTTGCACTTACACCCTGTATTCACATTAAGTTATTCTGTGTATTTCATTGGTATAAGGTTTAAACATTAAGGTATAGCGTTGTGAGCGTCTGCGCCGCTGGTGACCTCCTCGTGGTCTCGAGCGTATGCTACGCCATAGCGAATCATTACTCTAGTCATAACCAATAACGTGTCCTGTGATCACTGGGCCGTGAGCGAACGTGACGCTTGAGCGTCTCGCCTACGGCGGAGCGATCGTTACGAAAATAGCGTACCCTTACGGTACTTCTTAAGCAAACAGCGTACAGTGTTCTTAGACTTCATAAAGGGTTGTTTATACGACAAAGGAATTTAACATTGTCAATTGGGGACTCGTCCTATCCTTCTCATATCTGCACTAGGTAGATCAGCAGACATTATCCCCCAGCAAAGGGTGGGAGGTTGTCTCCCAGTGCTGACGGGATAAGCGTCTGCTTCGCTTAGATAAAGAGTGCTGAAGGAATCCGGGAACCGGAAGTAAGAACAAAACGCTTGTGTCTTTTAAAAACTGTTTTATTTCTCTTCTGTCTTGCGTATACACGCACGCATACATTTATCTGCATTTCTTTTTCAATTTCGTATATCACTATTCCTGTTTGCCAATTTTTATAGTTGATAGAAAGTGCTAAAAAGAGATTTGCTGTTATTTCATAGTAAAGGTAATAGTTAAAGTATAGAACAACACACGATTTGTCTAGGAGACAAGGCAGTCAGTGTGGATTGCGGTAGATGATCAGGGATCATTTACATTGATAAAAGTATATATTGTGTTACGGTGGATCTTTGCATTGCATACACGTGTCGCTAACAAAGACTAGCGTACGCAATCCAAAAGGCAGACGCACGCAGCGTACATTACGCAACGTAGCGTCTGGTTACGCCCACGTAGCTCGTCACGAAAAGTTGAATTAGCGCAAAGCGATAATTAGCGCAAAGGCGATAAGTAACGCACAGCGGTAGATAACGCGACGCGGTAAATAACGCAAATCTATTTTTGAAAAAAAAAAAAAATCTGAAATTTAGTTTAACAGATCCTACTCCTAATTGGTAACACTGTTGGACTGAAGACAATTTCTGCGCAGAAATAGATATAGAAACAAAGTGTACATGTGTTGAGTGAGTGTGGTTTTGTATACATAAGTTTATACAACTTTAAGGTGGAACCAAAAGGAAAGCCGGGTACTCGTCAAGGGACATACGTGTAAGTGACATATACGGTGGCTAGGGAGGCATCCCTGGTTAAATAATATTTGAGCATTAGAGTATAGCGGACCATAAGGTAACAAGACCAGGAGGTCATAAGGTAACAAGACCAGGAGGTCATAAGGTAACAAGACCAGGAGGTCATAAGGTAAAAGGTCCGCTATAAAAGTCCAGTGGCACAACGCCTGGGGTGTTGGTGCAGAACCCATATAGGCCATACAAGCTCTTGCTGAAGGAATCGCGGCCGGAAACATCGATTCCATTGATCTTTCAGTACATAACAAGTAGTGCTTGTGTACTGAACGATTGGACCGCACGTAATTGTGTGCAGTAGTTAGTAATCTGACCTAATACCATTAGAGTAAAGTGGTCACAAACGCTATTTGTACATTCTGACGTGATTTGTGTAATTTTTTATTTTTGAAGGGAAGTTCGCTGGTCACTCAGGAACTATCTAACAACCCCAACTTTACTGGAAAGAGTAAGTGTCCTGCGGGTAACCCTCATATGTTCCAGTAAACTGAAGGTTCCATAGGGGCCCTGTATCGAGTACGCCAGCACCACGTCGGTGTGATCAGGTCGTATTGGTCGAGGTGGGCGAGTGAGTGGGGTACTCGGTAAACCGCCACCGCCGGCCTACTGTGGAGTAATTTGGTTGTCTGAAAAGGCTTGCTGAAAACCTTGATACAGAGATCCAAGGAGGACTAAGCAACACCTGCAGACTATGGGGGCCAGTTGCTCAGGTAGGGGGCGATCAACCCTGGTTCAGGTTGATTCTGTGAACCGACCAGTTGGGTCGGCACGATATGTAATGTGTGAAAAATATGGAAGTCACACCGAATCTTTATGTGATGAATGGGAGAGAATGACTGTACAAGACAGGGACAAATTCCCAAGAATAGGTAGCTTTAGTCCAGAAGTGTTACAAAATTTAAGGAGGAGGATATGTCTCGTAAAATCAGCAAAGAGACGAATTCAGCATCATGATTATTTACAGTTATGGCACCAGGAAGGTGAGATACAGAGGGGTTTGGCTCTGGCGGCAGGATCTGGGGCAGTCAGGAAGCTGATAGCCACAGCTCCTCCCCCACCATACATTGCAGGAGAGAAGTTGATTACGGAGAGAAACGCACTGGGTTATAAAACAAAAACTCTTAGTAACCCTGTAAATGTTAATGATGTTAACCAAATAACTCATGCAACCCGTGCAAGATGTACCCTGTTTTGAACCTTCCTCAGGAGTGTGATCAAGAAGACGATTCAGCAACAATTTCAGCTCTCTCTCTTGCAGCCACCATAGCAGAGACCACAGTAGGCACAGCGACACCCACGAGATTAGTGAAAGCCCCTAGCGGAGGGATAGGTGAGGTCGTGTCAACGGGTAAGTACGGCACCATGCACTACACTGAAACAATTGTACCACAACAAGCAGTAGAATCTACACAGGAAGAGGCTGTTAGAATTGCTCCTGTAAGGGTAATAGCAGTTCCCAATGGAAAAACAGATGTGTCTGGAGCCACTCCCATAAGGAACATTGCCATGTACACTCCATTTTCCAGAATGGAATTAAGAACAATAGTGTCCGAATTTCCTGACCCCAGGAAGGATTTAGTTGCTAGCCAAAAATACATCAGGGATCTAGGTAACACTGTAGAACCCAACAACAAGGATTGGCAGATACTGCTAAGAGCTTGTTTACCTTCCAATGTTGACGCAACTCAATTTTTAGCTGACTGTGCATTGGATAAAGATGTACCGCTTACAGACGTGTACAACAAGGATAATGTAAAAAGGATAAATTTACAGCTAAAGGAGTATTTCCCTGCCGTTGTTAAATGGAATAAAATATTTTCCATTAAGCAAAAGGAGTCCGAAACGGCAACAGAATATTTTCACCGGGCACTATTAGAAATGGCAAAGTACACTGGTATAGAAGACATTAAGACCAACCCAAACCATCGAGAAGTAGCAGTATCTGTACTGATGGATGGTTTGAAAGAAACATTAAAAGCTAGGGTACAGACCACGCAGCCATGTTGGCGAGGTCTGTCAGTGTCCACATTGAGAGAGGCTGCTATTGATCACGACAGAAATATCACTAGGCACAGGGAGTCGCAAAGTGATAAGTTGATGTCAGTAAGTATACAGGCGCTGACCACAAAGCAGCCTGCGTATGTACCACCGAATCCTGTGGGTAAGGCAAGTGTAATAACATGTTTTTCTTGTAACAGACCGGGACACTTTGCACGAGAATGTAGAACAAAGAATGTACAAAGATCTTTTCAACCCCCTAGACAACAACACAACACACGACATTGGGAGCAGGGTCCACAGAGGCGGAGTTTTGAGCCACATACAGGGGAAACAAAAAGATATCCCCCGAACAGAGATTGGCATGCCTCTGGTAGTTCCCAGCTAACCCCCTCACAAGTAGTTGCTGCCAACGGGATTCAGGGAGGTCAGCATACCCAATAGGGGTGTGGCCATACCTGTAATCTGCACCCAGTTAAGTTGATTGCTAGTCTTGGAAGCGAACCAGAAATTGCAATCAATGTAGCTGGTAAAACTTTAAACTTTCTTGTAGACACAGGGGCGGCCAAGTCAGTGATAAATTCGACAGTGGGCATGAGAACCACTGGTAGGACAATTCCAGCCATGGGAGTAACAGGAGTAGTCCAGCACTACCCTGTTAGCAAACCAGCCGAGATTACAATAGGGCCTTTGCATACCAAGCATTCCTTTTTGCTGGCTGCATCGGCACCAACTAATCTCCTGGGTAGAGACTTACTATGTAAAATGGGTTGCGTCATTTATTGTACTCCTGAAGGTGTATTCTTGGACATCCCTGAGAATCACGCTCAGGAAGTACGAGACATGTTAGACTCCCCATCAAAATTAATGTCACATTCCATTATGACAAATAGGAATCCATCCCAAGTAGAAGAGATGACATCTCAGATACCAGAGTCACTTTGGACAAAAGATGGACAGGACACTGGATTAATGGCAAATGTAGCTCCAGTAGTTGTACAAGTAAAAGATGGTAGGATAGCTCCAAAAATCCCACAGTATCCTCTGAAGCCAGAGGTGGAGTTAGGAGTTTTTCCCGTAATAGAGCGCTTGCTACAACAGGGCATTCTAGTAAGAACGTCCAGCACAGCAAATAGTCCCATCTTCCCTGTTAAAAAGAGTGGGGGGAGGGGTTACAGGCTAGTGCAAGATCTAAGGGGGATTAACAAAATAGTTGAGAGTCAGTTCCCCGTAGTGCCTAATCCAGCTGTCATCCTAATGCAAATTCCTCCCACTGCCAAATTTTTCACTGTTATTGACCTCTGCTCCGCATTCTTTTCGGTACCTCTGCACCCTGACAGCCAATATTTGTTTGCATTCACATACAGAGGAGTCCAATACACGTGGACTCGGTTACCCCAAGGTTTCATAGATAGTCCAAGTATATTTTCTCAGGCTTTGCATGATTGTTTACAGTCTTTCCAACCGGAGAGTGGATCAGTGTTGATACAGTACGTGGATGATCTACTACTGTGTTCTGATTCATTGGAGGCATCCCTGAAGGATACGAAACAGCTCCTGTTTCATCTTTCAGACACAGGTCACAAGGTTTCCAAAGACAAGTTACAATTATGCCAAACTAAGGTAAAATATTTGGGACACTGTCTAACACAAGGACTGAGACACCTGACCGCTGATAGAATCCAAGCCATTAGAGACATGACACTGCCACAAACCCAACAACAGATCAGGACGTTTCTAGGAATGTGTGGGTATTGCCGTAATTGGATCCCAGGGTTTTCCATATTGGCGCTACCTTTGCAGGAAATGGTCTCCTCAAACAAGCCTGATCGGATTTCGCATACAGACGAATCCGAAACAGCATTTGAGAGACTCAAACAGTGTCTAACGCAGGCACCAGCACTAGGTATGCCAGACTATGGGAAACCCTTTGAACTATACGGAACAGAAAGTGCTGGGTGCGCAGCAGGTGTACTAACACAAAAACACGGTGATGCCAGCAGGCCAGTTGCATATTACAGCGCTCAGCTAGATACGGTAGCGCGATCCCTCCCCACATGCTTGCGTAGCGTTGCGGCGATAGCATTGCTAGTGACAAAAAGCGAAGATGTCGTGCTAGGCCACAACCTCACAATCCATACACCGCATGCGGTATCTGCCTTATTGAATTCTGCCCAAACCAGACACGTCTCATCAGCAAGGTTTACGAGATGGGAATTGGCATTAATGGCCCCAGTAAACATCACCATAAGGAGATGCAGTGCATTAAACCCTGCAACATTTCTCCCAGGTGTGTCTGGTCAGGCACAAAGGGTGGGAGGTGAGAGTGATGGGGAAGGAGGATTTAATGCAAAGGAAGATACACATGATTGTATGGAATATTTGACCCAAAATTTTACCGCAAGGCCTGACATCAGTGACAATCCACTGGAAGATGCAGAACTCACGTTCTACACGGACGGTAGTTGTCATAGACAGTCAGACTCGGGAGACTTGTGTACTGGATACGCAGTCGTAGATGACCAAGACACCATAGAAGCGGAACCGCTAGGCCCACCTCACTCAGCCCAGGTTGCTGAACTGGTCGCCCTAACCAGAGCATGTGAATTGGCTAAGGGTAAGTCTGCCAATATCTACACCGATTCCAGATACGCCTTCGGGGTAGTACATGATTTCGGAGCCCTATGGCGGCTCAGAAATTTCATGACGGCAGCTGGCACACCGATAGCGCATGCAGCTTATATAAAAAGGCTTCTAACAGCGATACAGGAACCCGACAGAGTGGCTGTTATCAAATGTAAAGCACATACATATAGCCAAGACCCAGTATCCCTTGGTAACAGCCGAGCAGACGAAGCCGCAAAGCTTGCAGCTGCTACCCCCATACAGACAGACACCACACAACTGATGGTATTTAATACCATCAACACACAAAAGTTGTGTGAGATGCAGAATTTGTGTTCCACACAGGAAAGAGCAGTCTGGAAGGCAAAGGGATATGGCCAGGAGTCCTCAGGGCTCTGGACGGATGGACATGGTAAACCAGTGGCCCCCAGGGCATACCTTCCATGTCTGGCTGAAGCAGCTCACGGGCTGACTCATCTAGGCAAGGAGGGGATGTGCAAATTGGTAAGAGCATACTGGTGCGCCCCAGGATTCTCCTCTCATGCGAGTAAAAGAGCAATGTCATGCCTTACCTGTCTGAGAAAGAATATTGGAAAAGCAATACCTACAGAACCATCCCATATCCCACCTGCCGGCGGCCCTTTCCAGGTAATACAAATTGACTTCATTCAATTACCCCCATGTCGAAATTTGAAATATGTACTTGTTTGTATAGATGTTTTCTCGAATTGGGTCGAAGCTTTTCCAGCAGCTACAAATACCGCTATGTTTACAGCTAAGAAAATTGTGCAGGAATTTGTATGTAGATATGGTATCCCTAGAATCATTGAAAGTGATAGGGGTACCCATTTTACAGGTGATGTCTTTCAAGGAATGTGTAAATTAATGGGTATTGATAGCAAGCTGCACACTCCGTACCGTCCACAGGCGAGCGCGAAGGTCGAAAGAGTGAACAGCACTATTAAAAATAAATTGAGTAAAGTAATGACAGAGACAGGATTGACGTGGCCAGAAGCTTTACCCATTGTTTTGTATAGCATCAGAACCACTCCCAGGTCCCCTCTTAATCTGTCTCCTTTTGAAATCTTGTTTGGTCGACAACCGCATGTCATGATTAACCCTCAGGATGATTTGAAATGTAACAATGAAGTAACTGTAAAGTACTTGATTAACATGAGTAAGCAGTTGAGGAGTCAAAATGATAATCTGAAGTTGGTGATTCCTGATCTACCAGGTAGTAATTGTCATGACATTGAACCTGGGAATTATGTAATGATACGAAATTTTCTACGCTCAGGTTGTCTTATTGATAGATGGGAAGGACCATACCAGGTCTTATTGACTAGCACCACAGCATTGAAGGTTGCTGAGAGAGAGACTTGGGTCCATTCATCCCACTGCAAAAAGGTTGCTGATCCCGAGAAGTCCCGTGATAAGGAACAGACGGTAGAGGTTGTATCACTAGAGTGTCTGTTCCAGGAGGACTGAGGCGGCACCTGAGCCTTGAAGACCGAAAGCAGTTGTCGACTCCCTTCTCCCTTTTATTGTTTTTCTCCACTTCCCAGCCCCTCTCCCTTAAAAATTTCTTTTTCCCCCTTCTCATTCTTCTCTATTTCCTCCTCAAAGATGGACTTGCCCCAAGAGACTGTGATCCGGATTTTGATGTTAACCATGATGTTGACCAGAGCAGTCTGTTCCGGCGAGAGTACCATAGAGGTCGAGAGAGGTTCTGGAATGGGTTCCGATTATGATGATGGAGGCGTAGTTTTCCAAGATCAACCAAACCAACAAGCAAAGGCGAGTATCAGAAAACGATCCGATAGAAGAAATTGTGATGGATTGTTAGCTGAAGAAAATTGTATCTGTAGGCTCTGTGATAATCTGGTTGAAGATGGGTGCATAAAGAAATGCCAATCTAGTTTTAATATCCATATGGACCGGCATCCATTGAGTGACTATCACTCCTTAGTGGGTAACGTGTTAAACCAAACAGATTGTTGGGTATGCTCTCAAGTACCTCAGGGTCACAGCAAATCAGGGCTAGTACCATTTCCTTTAACGTTAGGGGAGGTACTTGAGCTAAGTGGTGGGAGACCGGTGGACCGGAGGTTTAACATCTCCAGCCCTCCTAGTTTGAAGCTCCACCAATACCATGTGGATAGGTCCCTCATATGTTTTAACATCTCCAATCCTAGAAAACCGGGAAATTGGGAAGTGTCATGGAGCAACCTTACCATGACCTTTTCACACAGAGCAGATAGAATGCCTACAGATACAGAGCTCGTACGCCATATAGCCAGTAGAGGAAAATCTTTTCGGTATCGATATACCTTAGGAAATAGGATTACTAGAGTTGGAGAGGTATCACCAGGATACTCTGCACATATCGTACAAACTGATACGTGCATTAAGCAGATGGAAGAATTAGGGTCAGGAGATTTCACCTGGAAGGTTTGTAACATGGTCATGTCCTTCTCCGTCCCTTATGTTCTCCCCGATGACGCATATTTCATATGCGGGAGAAAGGCGTACAAGTGGCTTGCCCCAAACTCTGAAGGATTGTGTTATATTGGAAAAGTATTGCCTGAAGTGATGACTGTTACACATGACAAAATGAAGGACATACACCGTGGTGCCCAAGCTCCTTATACTCACACTCATTACGAGCACCGAGTTAAAAGACAGCTGTCAGAAAGGTTAGAGCATCCGGCCTCTGATCTTATCCATGAATCCACCGGGATTCAGGTTCTGGTAGCGTTAGATTTCACTCGCACCGCTCGAGGTGTGATGAATTATAGATACATTTCCGCACTCGCCAATTTGTTAGATAATATCACTGAAATGTATGATGACACGTTTAGATACACTGGAAGAGAACTTCAAGCTTACAAAACAGAACTAGTTCAGCATAGGATGGTTCTTAATTATCTTACAGCAGTAACAGGCGGATATTGTGTTACATTGGCAACACAGTACGGCATAAAGTGTTGCACGTATATCACAAATAGCACCGAGGATCCGGTAGAGGTCATAGACCAAAAGATGGACGATATTCTCCAATTGAAGTGGGAATTTCGTCGAAAACACAATCTCACCCTTGCTGCTGTAAGTAATGAGCTGACTGGTTGGGTGTCATGGTTGAACCCGCGAAATTGGTTCTCCGGTTTAGGAGACTGGGCTCAAGGAGTCATAATGGATGTTGGAAAGTTTCTACTATGTATCTTGGGTGTCGTTATATCGATTGGATTGATATTTAGATGCGGGCAGGCTTTAATGAGGTGCAAACAAAGTACAAAAGTGATGAGCTTGAGGAGTGAGGAAACTGTAATTAACCTGGATTTGATTTATGACCCAATGATAGAAACCAGAATGTGATGAAAATGCGATTATACGGTCCGTTTCTTTCACCTGTTTTTCTGCTTTTCCCCAAGATACAAAGACCCCCTTGGACGAGGAAGTTGACGAGACGCTATACAGACAACAGACAAGCACCAAAGAAGAAGATTTGACAACTTTAAATATGGACACTTGATGAACTTTGCCATGGATCCCCAGTTTCCCTAGTATTTTTAAATTCACGCTAGCCCAACATTTTTGTAAATCTGATGGCACTGACAAAGCTTGTTGCTCATGCCTAAGGAGCAAAACAGCGCAAAGAAGACGACTCTCAACAGATACCGAACACAACTTCAACAACAGATGTACATTTCCCTGACATAGAATATCATTGCATTTTTCGTAAGTGTTCTTTATCTTCATCTCTACAACCCTCAGGTAACGACACACATAGACGATAGGGAATACAGGCACAGATAGCAGCAACCACATACCTCCCCCATTCATGTATCATCAACTAAAATGTGCATCCCCATTTTGTTACAACCACAGCCGAAATGAGCTCGGTAGAGTTTGACAGCCCATCCACAGACCTGTACCACAGGATAAGAAGGAATTCAAATGTATACTTCGCAATACCTCGAAGCTAGATTTACCACACGTACGGCACGATGATACATGACCCTCCAAACATGGACTCATACACACATGCTTCTACTTTCTCACTAGGTCATACCCTCTTCACACCTACTCCACTCTTCTCCCCTACCCAACCATGGAAATCAATTAACCCCTGACTTACATTTTTCTCCTTAAATATTTTAGAAGGTGGCAGTTATTATTGACTGCCAAAGGGTGGACTGTCAAAGTCAGAAAAATGTCTCTATGCACGTTGCCATATTTGCACCGCACACTGGTCCGCGCTGCGCATGCGTACGCTCTCCCGTGAAGGCGCATACCCGCGATAGCGTGCACTCGCAGGCGCGGTATGCGTATTTACGGTAGAGTTTATGTAGTCGTAGCGTGCGACTCATTCGTTACAAATGTTCACAATTAATGTAGTTTGTAGATCATGGTCCCCTTAACAGATTCTGAAAGTTTGGTTAAAATAGAAGGTCCCTGTTTAAAGGAATCCCTCTTTGTATTGTACGAAGGGTCTGACAGGAATCATACAGCAGTGTTTGGTACCCATCGGAAGAGTATTTAATTAGTAATATTCCGGTGTTGGTCTGGAGCGTATTAATCGCTCGTGCGAATAGTTATGGACATAAGAAGTTTATGTCCATTTCTATTATTTACACATACTCAGGTATGCGGCGGGAAACCCAGTTTCCCACCCACCTGAGCTGTTGGAAATCGTCACAGCCCACCTGTATGAATCACCCTATGACCTTTTGTTATGATGCAGGGCCGAATTCCTTCGGCCAATGGACAATGGGATTGTAGGACCAGGAGATTGCATTGTGTGTGGGGCATAAATAGGCAGGCCGACCACATCCAGCTCTCACTCTCTCATCAACGGTTATCTGCTGATAGCCGGGAGCTGGATATCGAGGCGCAGGCGATCATACCCTTTGTGCGTAAGTTTCTCTCCGTAATCATTGTCTTTCTGTGAGCCAATTTCTCTCATCTCTCTCTCTCTCTCTCTCCCTGTTCTGTTCTCTCATATCTCCCCTAGACTAGGCTAGTATTGTATTGTATTAGATAGTATTGTATTGTATTGCATTTAGGTCAGTGTAGTATTGTCTTTTTGTATTTATTGTTTAGTTCTGTGGTTAGGAAGTCTCTGTTATATTGTAGTGTATCATTTGTACTGTTATCCCCTTTTTCAAATATATTAGATATAATACAGTTAATAGGCTTTGGAACCTAAACCAGTATCTGTGTATTTTCTATAGTATTAAGTGTTCACTTGAGCGTCGGTGACGCTCAAGCAGCTTTGTAGTTAGTCAGGTTACACAAGGTTGCACTTACACCCTGTATTCACATTAAGTTATTCTGTGTATTTCATTGGTATAAGGTTTAAACATTAAGGTATAGCGTTGTGAGCGTCTGCGCCGCTGGTGACCTCCTCGTGGTCTCGAGCGTATGCTACGCCATAGCGAATCATTACTCTAGTCATAACCAATAACGTGTCCTGTGATCACTGGGCCGTGAGCGAACGTGACGCTTGAGCGTCTCGCCTACGGCGGAGCGATCGTTACGAAAATAGCGTACCCTTACGGTACTTCTTAAGCAAACAGCGTACAGTGTTCTTAGACTTCATAAAGGGTTGTTTATACGACAAAGGAATTTAACATTGTCAATAGCAGGGGTGTCAAACCCATGGGCCGCATGCCGCCCCCAATGCATCCTTTTGTGGCCCACAGGCCGGGGTCCGACAGGGGTCCTTTTGTGGCCCGATCACCTTGCTTAGAGCGAGGGCAGGAGAGTGCAGCCAGAGTCTTTGCTTTCTATGTGCGGCACCATCTTCCCGAAGAGATCACCGGGAAGATAGTGCCCCTTCCACTGGCTACAGCACAGGTATACTGGGGTGGGGTAGCAAACTGGGGGCCCCAATGGGCCCCTCCAGCAGTCCCTCTACCAAAACACGTCTTTTGGTGGTTTTGCGGTGTTGTTATAACTACATGGTGACGATACTGTAGCACAGAGATTTTCAACCATTTACAACTCACGTCACACAGAACAAGATTTAAATATTGACAAGGCACACTGAAATATAATGGTGATGCATGGTGCAGTATCGTGTCCTAGGATGTCATGTCGCAGCTTCTCCATAGGTAACGCCTGAACAGGCCCGGTGACAGGGGGGACAAAGGGGACACTTGTTCAGGGCTCCAAGTATTAAGAACAGAAATAATGGGGCCACAGTGCCAATATTGCTTTTTAAAGTGTATCCACCAACTGCTCAATTTAAGCAGGAAAACAATTAACAGGCCAACTAAACCCTCCCCCCTCCTTTTACCCCATCACTTTGTCCAGTCCCTGTGGTCCATACTGTATTGCCATTATTATGCATGTTGCTGTGCTGGCCCTTTTCTGAATGTCCCTGCCACCGCCACCGAAGAGCTGGATAGCCCAGTATGAAAACCACCTGCCGGCCTCACTGACGGTCCGAGTCAAAGGCTCCATTTTTTTTTAAAGATCCCTCTGCCAAGTTAAGGGGGGGTTGAGGGGGCCCCAGAGATATCAGTGTACTGGGCCCCGAGATTTCTGTTGCTGGCCCTGACCCTCAGGGGCGTATCTACCCCTTGGCCAGGATGGCACTTGCCAGGGGCACCATCCAGCTGTGCCAACCGTGGCTAAGGGATAGAGTTCTGCAGTCTCGGCGTGGGACTGACCAATTAGACGGTGAGGGAAGGATACTGAAATTGTCCCAACCCTGTTACAGTTTGAAACGCCCCTCAACTGCTGTCCACTGCTTCACTCCTAGCTCTGCCCCTTTGAAATTATTAATCCCTACCCCCCGGTAGGCGGAGTTCTCCAGGCCCATACTCAGGAGTCACCACTGCTGTACATTATGTGCCGGTTGTAGAGGCAGAGCGGGGAACATCAGAGAACGCCACAAATTACACAGTGGGCAAGGAGATGGCTGGAGACAGCTGCACAGCCATGCCTTGCAAGTTCGAGAGAGCTGTTGAATTTCAGCACTTCAAGTCAGAGCCTGCCCCCTGCTGCCCAAGCAGTCCGTGACAGTTAGTGTCGAGGAGGGGGGGATTTGTGCATGTGTGCTATCAGTGTGTGTGTGGGGGGGTGGAGGATGTGTGTGACTGTGAGGGAGCTGTCAGTGTCAGTGGGGAGAGGAGCAGGAGGGAGTTGTCAGTGTGTGGAAGTGATGAGAGTTGTCAGTATTGGGGAAATGTGTGTGTGTGTGTGTGTGTACTAGATTTTGGAGTGTGTGTTTGTGAGAGGTTTCAGTTGGGGAATTAGAGTTCATACAGTAATTAAATGTTTTCATATTGAGAACTACATCTCCCAGCATATACAGTGTGCTGGGGATGCTAACAAGCTTTATTTAAAAGTCTAAAAAACATTGCTTTTATGACTGCAATGGTTAAAAAGGGAGAGCTATAAATCAATTTATCAGTGAATGATCGCAGTTTGAGCTGTTACATTTTACTGAACCACCTATCCCTCCACACTCACTACCTGTCCTCAGGATACATTTACCATCCCGGCAGACGGTATACCGGCGGTCATTTGACCGATGTTGGAATCCTGACACCACTTGGGAGACTGGTGCCGGCACACAGACAGCCAACATCCCGAAGGCGAGTATTGGAGGGAGGGTTAGGACCGGTGGAGGGGGTGTTAGGGAAGGCACTAGGAGGGGGGGGGGGGTAGTCCTAGCTGCCACCCCCTGAGGGTTAGCCCTATCCGCCACCCCCCCAGAGGGTTAGGATTAGGTATCATGTGACTGCTGGAATCCCGAGCGCCGGATGCCATACCCAACCCCCTTTACTTTTTCAGGCATTTCTATCTCTCCTCTCTCTATGGTGTTCCGATTGCCCACTTTCCCTTGTGCTTTTCTCTCTCTCTCTCTCTCCTTTGTTTAGAGCATCAGTTTCTGTAGTCCACTTTATCCTTATTTTTTCCAGTGTTTCACTATCTCTCTGATGTAATGAGGATGTATGGTCTAGAGGGATCAGTAATGCATTGTACTGTATAGAGGCGTCAGGGATGTAGCGTAGGGTATAGAGGCGTCAGGGATGTAGCGTAGGTTATAGAGGCATCAGGAATGTAGCGTAGGGAATAGAGGCATCAGGGATGTAGCGTAGGGTATAGAGGCGTCAGGGATGTAGCATAGGGAATAGAGGCGTCAGGGATGTAGCGTAGGGAATAGAGGCATCAGGGATTTAGCTTAGGGAATATAGGCATCAGGGATGTACTAGCAGGTATATAGAGGTCAGTGTACTGTATAGAGGGGTCAGTAATGCAGTGATGGTTATAGAAAGGTCAGTGATGTAGTGTAGGGTATAGAGGGGTCAGTTATGTAGTGTGGGGTAAAGAGGGGTCAGTAAAGATACTAAGCTGAAGTACTTAGAACACTTCTTGAATTAAGACACAACCTGCAAGAAAAAGTATGCAATATGGGTGAAAAGGCAAATGTCAGAGGTCTGATACAAGTGACCAGCTCCACACCTTGCACCACATAGCGTTATGTTAAACTGGGATATGTTCTTTTTTGGTGTGTGTGTGTGTGTGTGTGTGTGTGTGTGTATGTGTGTGTGTGTGTGGGGGGGGGGGGGGTGCCAAAGGAAATTTTTGCCATTGGCTCCTTTGGTCTAGAACCAGCCCTGATCACAAAATATTTTTGTCTGAGCAGACTGGACACTGATCAGCGTTGGCTCATTCTCAGCCCCCCGCCCAGCCTCTGTTGCCAACAGACTGCTATTAGCTAGTTAACCTTCTGTCTTCCATGTTTCTATGTATATAGGGGGTCATTCCGAGTTGATCGCTTGCTGCCGTTGTTCGCTGCGTAGCACTCAGTTGAAAAAAAATGGCTAATCTGTGCATGCGCATGCTCCGTAATGTGCATGCGCATCGTACGGGTACAAAGTCCATTGTGGTTTTGCCGCCATTTTCACACGTGCATTGAGATTGATAGGGAGAGGACGTGGCTGGCGTCCTCTCCTTTTAGACTAGAGTACTAGAGAGAGACACAAATTTTGGGGAGCATATTATTAGGAGGAGTACTACTTGCTGCTGATAGTGTGACCAGTGACCACCAGTTTAATTAATCCGTTCTCTGCCTGAAAAAAAACGATACACAGTGTGACACAGTCACATACCATATCTGTGCTCAGCCCAGTGTGCTGCATTATATGTAATACTGTATATCATTATCTGACTGTGCTGAGTGCTCACTGCTCACACAGCTTAATTGTGGGGGAGACTGGGGAGCAGTTATAGCAGGAGTACATATTTTAAGTACAGTGCACACTTTTGCTGCCAGAGTGCCACTGCCAGTGTGACTGACCAGTGACCACTGACCACCAGTATTGTGATTGTCTGCTGACCACCAGTATATTGTGATTGTCTGCCTGAAAAAGTTAAACACTCGTCGTGTGGTGTTTTTATAAACGCATTCTGCAGACAGTGTCCAGCAGGTCCGTCATTACATAATATATACCTGTCCGGCTGCAGTACTAGTGTGATATATATATATATATATATATTTTAATTTTATCTCATTATCATCCAGTCTATATTAGCAGCAGACACAGTACGGTAGTCCACGGCTGTAGCTACTAGTGTGATATATAATATATATATATTTTAATTTTATCTCATTATCATCCAGTCTATATTAGCAGCAGACACAGTACGGTAGTCCACGGCTGTAGCTACCTCTGTGTCGGCAGTCGCTCGTCCATCCATAATTGTATACCACCTACCCGTGGGGTTTTTTTTTCTATCTTCTTGATACTAGTAGCTTACTTTAGGAGTCTGCAGTGCTGACAGACAGTGTCCAGCAGGTCCGTCATTACATAATATATACCTGTCCGGCTGCAGTACTAGTGTGATATATATATATATTTTAATTTTATCTCATTATCATCCAGTCTATATTAGCAGCAGACACAGTACGGTAGTCCACGGCTGTAGTTACCTCTGTGTCGGCAGTCGCTCGTCCATCCATAATTGTATACCACCTACCCGTGGTTTTTTTTTTTTTCTATCTTCTTGATACTAGTAGCTTACTTTAGGAGTATGCAGTGCTGACAGACAGTGTCCAGCAGGTCCGTCATTACATAATATATACCTGTCCGGCTGCAGTACTAGTGTGATATATATATATATATATTTTAATTTTATCTCATTATCATCCAGTCTATATTAGCAGCAGACACAGTACGGTAGTCCACGGCTGTAGCTACCTCTGTGTCGGCAGTCGCTCGTCCATCCATAATTGTATACCACCTACCCGTGGTTTTTTTTTTTTCTATCTTCTTGATACTAGTAGCTTACTTTAGGAGTCTGCAGTGCTGAGTCTGACAGACAGTGTCCAGCAGGTCCGTCATTACATAATATATACCTGTCCGGCTGCAGTACTAGTGTGATATATAATATATATATATATTTTAATTTTATCTCATTATCATCCAGTCTATATTAGCAGCAGACACAGTACGGTAGTCCACGGGTGTAGCTACCTCTGTGTCGGCAGTCGCTCGTCCATCCATAATTGTATACCACCTACCCGTGGGTTTTTTTTTTTATCTTCTTGATACTAGTAGCTTACTTTAGGAGTCTGCAGTGCTGACAGACAGTGTCCAGCAGGTCCGTCATTACATAATATATACCTGTCCGGCTGCAGTACTAGTGTGATATATATATATATATTTTAATTTTATCTCATTATCATCCAGTCTATATTAGCAGCAGACACAGTACGGTAGTCCACGGCTGTAGCTACCTCTGTGTCGGCAGTCGCTCGTCCATCCATAATTGTATACCACCTACCCGTGTTTTTTTTTTTTTCTATCTTCTTGATACTAGTAGCTTACTTTAGGAGTCTGCAGTGCTGACAGACAGTGTCCAGCAGGTCCGTCATTACATAATATATACCTGTCCGGCTGCAGTACTAGTGTTATATATATATATATATATATATATTTTAATTTTATCTCATTATCATCCAGTCTATATTAGCAGCAGACACAGTACGGTAGTCCACGGCTGTAGCTACCTCTGTGTCGGCAGTCGCTCGTCCATCCATAATTGTATACCACCTACCCGTGTTTTTTTTTTTTCTATCTTCTTGATACTAGTAGCTTACTTTAGGAGTCTGCAGTGCTGACAGACAGTGTCCAGCAGGTCCGTCATTACATAATATATACCTGTCCGGCTGCAGTACTAGTGTGATATATATATTTTAATTTTATCTCATTATCATCCAGTCTATATTAGCAGCAGACACAGTACGGTAGTCCACGGCTGTAGTTACCTCTGTGTCGGCAGTCGCTCGTCCATCCATAATTGTATACCACCTACCCGTGTTTTTTTTTTTTTCTATCTTCTTGATACTAGTAGCTTACTTTAGGAGTCTGCAGTGCTGACAGACAGTGTCCAGCAGGTCCGTCATTACATAATATATACCTGTCCGGCTGCAGTACTAGTGTGATATATATATATATATTTTAATTTTATCTCATTATCATCCAGTCTATATTAGCAGCAGACACAGTACGGTAGTCCACGGCTGTAGCTACCTCTGTGTCGGCAGTCGCTCGTCATCCATAAGTATACTAGTATCCATCCATCTCCATTGTTTACCTGAGGTGCCTTTTAGTTGTGCCTATTAAAATATGGAGAACAAAAATGTTGAGGTTCCAAAAATAGGGAAAGATCAAGATCGACTTCCACCTCGTGCTGAAGCTGCTGCCACTAATCATGGCTGAGACGATGAAATGCCAGCAACGTTGTCTGCCAAGGCCGATGCCCAATGTCATAGTACAGAACATGTAAAATCCAAAACACCAAATATCAGTAAAAAAAGGACTCAAAAATCTAAAATAAAATTGTCGGAGGAGAAGCGTAAACTTGCCAATATGCCATTTACCACATGGAGTGGCAAGGAACGGCTGAGGCCCTGGCCTATGTTCATGGCTAGTGGTTCAGCTTCACATGAGGATGGAAGCACTCAGCCTCTCGCTAGAAAAATGAAAAGACTCAAGCTGGCAAAAGCACAGCAAAGAACTGTGCGTTCTTCGAAATCCCAAATCCACAAGGAGAGTCCAATTGTGTCGGTTGCGATGCCTGACCTTCCCAACACTGGACGTGAAGAGCATGCGCCTTCCACCATTTGCACGCCCCCTGCAAGTGCTGGAAGGAGCACCCGCAGTCCATTTCCTGATAGTCAGATTGAAGATGTCAGTGTTGAAGTACACCAGGATGAGGAGGATATGGGTGTTGCTGGCGCTGGGGAGGAAATTGACCAGGAGGATTCTGATGGTGAGGTGGTTTGTTTAAGTCAGGCACCCGGGGAGACACCTGTTGTCCGTGGGAGGAATATGGCCATTGACATGCCTGGTGAAAATACAAAAAAAATCAGCTCTTCGGTGTGGAAGTATTTCAACAGAAATGCGGACAACAGGTGTCAAGCCGTGTGTTGCCTTTGTCAAGCTGTAATAAGTAGGGGTAAGGACGTTAACCACCTCGGAACATCCTCCCTTATACGTCACCTGCAGCGCATTCATAATAAGTCAGTGACAAGTTCAAAAACTTTGGGCGACAGCGGAAGCAGTCCACTGACCAGTAAATCCCTTCCTCTTGTAACCAAGCTCACGCAAACCACCCCACCAACTCCCTCAGTGTCAATTTCCTCCTTCCCCAGGAATGCCAATAGTCCTGCAGGCCATGTCACTGGCAATTCTGACGAGTCCTCTCCTGCCTGGGATTCCTCCGATGCATCCTTGCGTGTAACGCCTACTGCTGCTGGCGCTGCTGTTGTTGCTGCTGGGAGTCGATGGTCATCCCAGAGGGGAAGTCGTAAGCCCACTTTTACTACTTCCACCAAGCAATTGACTGTCCAACAGTCCTTTGCGAGGAAGATGAAATATCACAGCAGTCATCCTGTTGCAAAGCGGATAACTGAGGCCTTGACAACTATGTTGGTGTTAGACGTGCGTCCGGTATCCGCCGTTAGTTCACAGGGAACTAGACAATTCCTTGAGGTAGTGTGCCCCCGTTACCAAATACCATCTAGGTTCCACTTCTCTAGGCAGGCGATACCGAGAATGTACACGGACGTCAGAAAAAGACTCACCAGTGTCCTAAAAAATGCAGTTGTACCCAATGTCCACTTAACCACGGACATGTGGACAAGTGGAGCAGGGCAGGGTCAGGACTATATGACTGTGACAGCCCACTGGGTAGATGTATGGACTCCCGCCGCAAGAACAGCAGCGGCGGCACCAGTAGCAGCATCTCGCAAACGCCAACTCCTAGGCAGGCTACGCTTTGTATCACCGGTTTCCAGAATACGCACACAGCTGAAAACCTCTTACGGCAACTGAGGAAGATCATCCCGGAATGGCTTACCCCAATTGGACTCTCCTGTGGATTTGTGGCATCGGACAACGCCAGCAATATTGTGTGTGCATTAAATATGGGCAAATTCCAGCACGTCCCATGTTTTGCACATACCTTGAATTTGGTGGTGCAGAATTATTTAAAAAACAAGAGGGGCGTGCAAGAGATGCTGTCGGTGGCCAGAAGAATTGCGGGACACTTTCGGCGTACAGGCACCACGTACAGAAGACTGGAGCAACACCAAAAATGCCTGAACCTGCCCTGCCATCATCTGAAGCAAGAAGTGGTAACGAGGTGGAATTCAACCCTATATATGCTTCAGAGGTTGGAGGAGCAGCAAAAGGCCATTCAAGACTATACAATTGAGCACGATATAGGAGGTGGAATGCACCTGTCTCAAGCGCAGTGGAGAATGATTTCAACGTTGTGCAAGGTTCTGCTGCCCTTTGAACTTGCCACACGTGAAGTCAGTTCAGACACTGCCAGCCTGAGTCAGGTCATTCCCCTCATCAGGCTTTTGCAGAAGAAGCTGGAGACATTGAAGGAGGAGCTAACACAGAGCGATTCCACTAGGCATGTGGGACTTGTGGATGGAGCCCTTAATTCGCTTAACAAGGATTCACGGGTGGTCAATCCGTTGAAATCAGAGCACTACATTTTGGCCACCGTGCTCGATCCTAGATTTAAAACCTACCTTGGATCTCTCTTTCCGGCACACACAAGTCTGCTGGGGTTCAAAGACCTGCTGGTGAGAAAATTGTCAAGTCAAGCGGAACGCGACCTGTCAACATCTCCTCCTTCACATTCTCCCGCAACTGGGGGTGCGAGGAAAAGGCTCAGAATTCCGAGCCCACCCGCTGGCGGTGATGCAGGGCAGTCTGGAGCGACTGCTGATGCTGACATCTGGTCCGTACTGAAGGACCTGACAACGATTACGGAGTCGGACATGTCGTCTACTGGCACTGCATATGATTCTCTCCCCATTGAAAGAATGGTGGAGGATTATATGAGTGACCGCATCCAAGTAGGCACGTCAGACAGTCCGTACTTATACTGGCAGGAAAAAGAGGCAATTTGGAGGCCCTTGCACAAACTGGCTTTATTCTACCTAAGTTGCCCTCCCACAAGTGTGTACTCCGAAAGAGTGTTTAGTGCCGCCGCTCACCTTGTCAGCAATCGGCGTACGAGGTTACTTCCAGAAAATGTGGAGAAGATGATGTTCATTAAAATGAATTATAATCAATTCCTCCGTGGAGACATTGACCAGCAGCAATTGCCTCCACAAAGTACACAGGGAGCTGAGATGGTGGATTCCAGTGGGGACGAATTGATAATCTGTGAGGAGGGGGATGTACACGGTGATATATCGGAGGATGATGATGAGGTGGACATCTTGCCTCTGTAGAGCCAGTTTGTGCAAGGAGAGATTAATTGCTTCTTTTTTGGTGGGGGTCCAAACCAACCCGTCATTTCAGTCACAGTCGTGTGGCAGACCCTGTCACTGAAATGATGGGTTGGTTAAAGTGTGCATGTCCTGTTTATACAACATAAGGGTGGGTGGGTGGGAGGGCCCAAGGACAATTCCATCTTGCACCTCTTTTTTCTTTAATTTTTCTTTGCGTCATGTGCTGTTTGGGGAGTATTTTTTTGAAGGGCCATCCTGCGTGACACTGCAGTGCCACTCCTAGATGGGCCAGGTGTTTGTGTCGGCCACTAGGGTCGCCTATCTTACTCACACAGCTACCTCATTGCGCCTCTTTTTTTCTTTGCGTCATGTGCTGTTTGGGGAGTGTTTTTTGGAAGGGCCATCCTGCGTGACACTGCAGTGCCACTCCTAGATGGGCCAGGTGTTTGTGTCGGCCACTAGGGTCGCTTATCTTACTCACACAGCTACCTCATTGCGCCTCTTTTTTTCTTTGCGTCATGTGCTGTTTGGGGAGTGTTTTTTGGAAGGGCCATCCTGCGTGACACTGCAGTGACACTCCTAGATGGGCCAGGTGTTTGTGTCGGCCGCTAGGGTCGCTTAGCTTACTCACACAGCTACCTCATTGCGCCTCTTTTTTTCTTTGCGTCATGTGCTGTTTGGGGAGTGTTTTTTGGAAGGGCCATCCTGCGTGACACTGCAGTGCCACTCCTAGATGGGCCAGGTGTTTGTGTCGGCCACTAGGGTCGCTTAGCTTAGTCATCCAGCGACCTCGGTGCAAATTTTAGGACTAAAAATAATATTGTGAGGTGTGAGGCATTCAGAATAGACTGAAAATGAGTGGAAATTATGGTTTTTGAGGTTAATAATACTTTGGGATCAAAATGACCCCCAAATTCTATGATTTAAGCTGTTTTTTAGTGTTTTTTGAAAAAAACACCCGAATCCAAAACACACCCGAATCCGACAAAAAAAATTCGGTGAGGTTTTGCCAAAACGCGGTCGAACCCAAAACACGGCCGCGGAACCGATCCCAAAACCAAAACACAAAACCCGAAAAATTTCAAGTGCACATCTCTAATAGAGGGGTCAGTAATGCAGTGATGGTTATAGAAAGGTCAGTGATGTAGTGTAGGGTATAGAGGGGTCAGTTATGTAGTGTGGGGTAAAGAGGGGTCAGTAAAGATACTAAGCTGAAGTACTTAGAACACTTCTTGAATTAAGACACAACCTGCAAGAAAAAGTATGCAATATGGGTGAAAAGGCAAATGTCAGAGGTCTGATACAAGTGACCAGCTCCACACCTTGCACCACATAGCGTTATGTTAAACTGGGATATGTTCTTTTTTGGTGTGTGTGTGTGTGTGTGTGTGTGTGTGTGTATGTGTGTGTGTGTGTGTGTGTGGGGGAGGGGGGTGCCAAAGGAAATTTTTGCCATTGGCTCCTTTGGTCTAGAACCAGCCCTGATCACAAAATATTTTTGTCTGAGCAGACTGGACACTGATCAGCGTTGGCTCATTCTCAGCCCCCCGCCCAGCCTCTGCTGCCAACAGACTGCTATTAGCTAGTTAACCTTCTGCCTTCCCTATCTATGACACAGACTGCTGCTAATGCTACCAGAATGTTCCCAGTGGCTTCACACCAACAGTGAATCCCAGCCGATGATGTAGGGCAGCGTGTGGGGGAGGGGGTCAGTTGCTGTGGCTCCAACATGGTAACCGCCAATGGACTGCAATGCTTTATCGAAAGGGGGGGCGCCAGACCCTTACTTTGCCAGGGGCGCTTGGACCCCTAGCTACACCTCTGTTGACCCTAACCGATACCCCTAAACTAACCATAATTCCTGCAGTAAAAATCCATGTTTCTATGTATATAGGGGGTCATTCCGAGTTGATCGCTTGCTGCCGTTGTTCGCTGCGTAGCAATCAGTTGAAAAAAAATGGCTAATCTGTGCATGCGCATGCTCCGTAATGTGCATGCGCATCGTACGGGTACAAAGTCCATTGTGGTTTTGCACTAGTTCTAGCGATTATTCCAATCACAGAACAGGCCACAAGGAGATTGACAGAAAGAGGGCGTTTCTGGGTGTCAACTGACCGTTTTCAGGGAGTGCTTGGAAAAATGCAGGCGTGGCAGAAGAAATGCAGACGTGGCTGGGCATTCGCTGGATGGGTGTGTGACATCAAAAGCCGTCCCTCGGTTGTTAGAATCAACGCACACGAAGTGTAACTACAGTGCTGGTCTTATTTTGAAACGATTTTGCAGGCGCTCTGCTACTCAAGTATTCTCACTTCTCCAAAGTGAATATACACTCTCCAGTGGGCAGCGACAATGCGTTTGCATGGCTGCTAAAAACTGCTAGCGAGCAATCAACTCAGAATGACCCCCATAGTGTATTGCAAGAAAATATCTGTAAATCCAATGGTACCGTAAGTGCGGTATATACTCGCACTTCTTTGCGGGGTGAGAACATCTCCCCTAAGTGAAGTCAGCCCTATGAATAGAGTTTGTGTGATCCCTGTGCAGCAGTCACAGAAAGGGTTCATCTCTGCAGTTTGTCACTCAAATCACATTGCTGCATTTTTTCTAGAAGTGGATCTGAGAGCTGTTACCCGCAGACCAGCTACAATAATTATCCTGGGTACTCACTAGACCAGTGGTTCTCAAACTGCACCCTGGGGTGCCTCAGGACACTTGCAGGGGTGCCTTGGATTGGTGGTCCAGGACCAATTCAAAATATTTATAGTTAGTGTTATAGGCAAAACCAGTGCTGTTGGCTGGCAATCATAACATATGTGCACAAGCAGAAGCAAATCCTGTCCCCTACCAAAGGGCCAGTGCTAGGGTGTTTGGCGCCTCCCTGCAAACTATTAATTTGGGCCCTCTCTCCAATACTTAATAAAGGGACAGTGCGCTCCTTAAAAAAAGAAGGTGTGGTATCACAAGGAAGGGGCATGGCCACACAATAGCACCCCAAATCAAAATATGCCACACAGTAGCACTTATTGTCATTACACCGCATGTAATAATAATAATAATACCCACAGTCGCAGTGCCCTTTATACACATAACCACCATATCAGTGCAGCTTACACACATAATGCCAACAGTAGCAGTGCCCCTTCTACACATGCCCACGGTGGCAATCCTTTACATGGCAAATATCAACCTGGTTTTGCCATCTAAAGGATTGCCACTTTAAAAAACAAACAATAAAAAAAAAAAAAACAACAGGAAAAAACACAAAATCTCTCACTTTCTGATTCTCACACCCTATTACATTCCTCCCTATATATTTAAATGTTTCTATTACTGTATGTTCCCTCTTCCCTTCTCCAAACTATACACATCAACATTTTTTAGTATTTCCAGGTAAGTTTTGTGATGTAGGCCATGCACAATTTTAGTTGCCCTAATGTATTTACAGCCTTCTGGAGATATGGCTTCTGGAACTGAACACAGGATTCTAAATGTGGCTGTACCAAGGACCTATACAGTGGCATTGACCTGTAGGCAGTGGCATACAGTGGCAGGTTGAGTATCCCTTATCCAAAATGCTTGGGACCAGAGGAATTTTGGATATCAGATTTTTCTGTATTTTGGAATAATTACATACCATAACGAGATATTATGGTGATGGGACCTAAATCTAAGCACAGAAGGCATTTATGTTTCATATACACCTTATACACACAGCCTGAAGGTCATTTTAGCCAATATTTTTTATAACTTTGTGCATTAAACAAAGTGTGTGTACATTCACAGAATTCATTTATGTTTCATATACACCTTATACACACAGTCTGAAGTTCATTTAATACAATATTTTTAATAACTTTGAGTATTAAACAAAGTTTGTGTACACTGAGCCATCAAAACACAAAGGTTTCACTATCTCAGTCTCACTCAAAAAAGTCCGTATTTCGGAATATTCCGTATTTCGGAATATTTGGATATGGGATACTCAACCTGTATTACTTTTTTCTGCTACTGGTTCTTTAACCTATGCAAACAAGCATCTGACTTGCCTTTCCTATTGCTTTGTTACATTGCTCACCTGAAATAGTAATACTTAGATAGCTTTCCTCTTGCCATTATAATGCCCTTAATATTATAGTTAGCCTTTGCATTTTTGAGACGTGTATGATTTTGCATTTTTTGGCATTAAATGTTGCCATGTTCTTGACCATTCCTCTAGTCCAGGGGCGGAACTGCCAGAGACAACGGAGTCAGTTGCCGCCGGGCTCCAGCCCTAAAGGGGCTTCCTCCATTGCCCCCCGGCTGTTACGTGCCCTTCCTACTAAATAGACAAAGGCGCTACCAGCAGGGTCTCGCAGTTTGTACATTCCATGCCGTAACACCCTTCTTTCCACCTTCACAATGAAGCTATTGGTACTTTGCAAAAAAAAATTATTAGCATTGCAACTCAGCAGATCAATGCAGTGTGCAGCCACACACTCCATATATCTGCTCAGCCACACAGCTGATTATTTCTTCACAAAGTACAAGGTGAGCTCCAAATAGAATTCTCTAGCTTAGATTATACCTTTCTATGCAAGGGTAAATAGCTCAATTGTTTGACTGTAATGCCACAGGAAATGGTTTGGATCCAAGACAGTGTGACTGAATAATAAAGAAACCTTAAGATGAGTTCATGAATGTTGTATAAGTATTAGTGAGAGAATGGGTCAGGAGCATGCTAGGCTGCAAAAAATAAGGTAGGCTGCAAGTGAAAGTAATGATCTCCTATATATTTTCCCAGATCTGTCACTCTGTGTGGCTAACTCTGGGGGAAGTCACAGCAATGGGCGGAGACGGCATCTGCAGGACGATACACCAGTGCCAGCAGCAGACCGTAACAAAGTGACAGATCAGGGAGAATATATAGGAGGTAGGGAGGTGGCCATGGTACATGGCTGGCCAAGGGACACTAGCTCATGTACCCCTTTACCACTGAGGCTGGCTACCAAGGATGGACCTGTCACCAGTGCACATGCAATAACCTCTTCTGCTGCCCTCTTTGCAACTCAGATTGCCCAGTGCTCCCCTTCGCTAACAGTCCACAAAGTTTCCCCATCTCACGATCTGCCTCCTCACCCCCACTTTCATCTCTACAGCACACGCGCATATCATACAAGATCCCATCATGCGTACGTAGGTCTGAAATGCAAGAGGGAGGTTGGGGGGAGATTGGCATGCGTCAGCAACACCACACAGCTCACTGTGACCACAGTGGAGAGGCGCTGCAACAGGACAATACACCAACCTCGGAGCAAGGAACTGCGTCGGTCAGGAGGAGAACTATTTCAATAGCATAAAAAGGTTAATGCGTCCCACCCTATGGACTCATCAAGTCACTGTTGCCAGAGTCTCATACAATAACTCTGAACCTCTAAGCACACTATTTGACTGTCCACACCCTGCTGTGCCTATTACCCATCTCCTCCACCACCCTCAACACTGACCCACACATCATTCACCCACAAAGATACAATAAAGGTAGTTTGGATAAATTAGCTAAATGAAATGGATTTAACCAATTTATCTAAATGACCATTTTTGGATGTTTTCCAGTGTTTGTGAGCAAATGGTCAATTGTCATTTGCTGCCACATATTAGCATAATTTTGTTTCAACTAGAAAAAAAAAATTGGACAGATAATCTAAGTGTGGATCCAGTTTAAAGGTCCATATTCACGGCCCGATTTTGGGGAGAGATGTGTGCTGAGCGAACTGCTCAGCACACATCTCTGCCCCCGCTCAGCACAGCGTGATGTGTGCTGAGCGTACGGGGGGTGGGGGGGGTGCTCATTTCACCCCCTGTGTAGGGCATTCTGTGTGTATCCAGTTTAACAGGTGTGAGCATCATACAACTACTGACTTGCGAGTAACTATACAGCAGCTCCATACCTTGTGACTTGAAGAAACACCAGTTAACCCCGGGAATGCTGCAGTCAAAGCAACAATTCCTCTGCTTACATTCCGCTGCACTTATTGTGGGGTAGCCGCAATCCCTTCTGCTGTACGGTTCCACATTACATTGTTTCTTGTCACTTCCTGTTGATGCAGTAAGGAAACATCCAGGAATTACAGCAGCTTAGTTTTTTTTTTTTTTTTAACTGGGGCAATTTAGCTAGATCACAGGGCAATTTAGCTCCTTTGGTCCTTTTTTAGGACAAGTTAATCAGACAGTTGAGCAAACTGAAAAACAGCTAACAGGAAATTTCCACTTAAATGGTATTTTCTAATCTTATCTGACCATGACTAAAAATAAAGGATACACAAGATAAACTCTTAGAGCCATGGACCTTATCCATGTTTAAGCTCCATCAAATCTGTAATCAATAGCACTACATGCTCCCACTTTACCACTGTACTATATACTCTACCTGTGTTTTTAAGGTAAAAACACCATTTAACCCCAGTGACACTTGAATTAAAGCAGCAGCCTTTGGAATAGCATTCCTTAGCATTAATCCCAGGAAATCTGCAATCTTCACGCTCTTTGATAGCCATGCTACATTGCTGTTTACTTGGATGGAGCAGAGAGCACAACATCAGGACATAGGAAATATTACAATGCATGATAAGAAAGGTGTGAGCTCTACAGCAAGGCCTCTAACCCTTTGCCAGTGCCAAATACATAGGGCTTAACTCAGATCTGATCACAGCAGCAAATTTATTAGCTAAAACCATGTACACTGCAGGGGGGGGGGTGTATAATATGTGCAGAGAGAGTTAGATTTTGGTGCGGTGTGTTCAAACTGAAATCTAAATTGCAGTGTAAAAACAAAACAGCCAGTATTTACCCTGCACACAAACAATATAACCCACCTAAATCTCTCTGCAAATGTTATATCTGCCCCCAACCCTGCAGTGCACATGGTTTTGCCCACTAGCTAACAAATTTTCTGCATCTGGGAATTACAGCAGCTTAATATTTCTTTTTACAGAAGGTTCAGCAAATTAAATTATTTAGTGAAATACTGTAATCATAACAGTTACAGGGATATTGTAGGTAGATTTATTGTCAGTGGATAAATGTAAAAATTAAACCCTTAGGCATAGTTCCAAAATGCTGTCATTGCAATCCAGATTTTAAGGATATCATGCTTGAGCACAGGTGACTTAATTAGAACTTCGGTCAATGTGAATTAACCATTGGACTCAACCATGGTTATCCTTAAAACCCAGGGGTCTATTTAAGATCGATCTTAATCGATGTTGGGCTTCCAGGTTGAAAAAAAAACACACATTTACTAACATTTTAAAATTTATATAAAAAATCATCTGTTCGTAAATGCAGTGCACATGGTTTTGCCCAACTGCTAACAAAAATCCTGCTGCGATCAACTCAGAATTACCCCCCATGGCCCTCATTCCGAGTTGTTCGCTCGCAAGCTGCTTTTAGCAGCATTGCACACGCTAAGCTGCCGCCTACTGGGAGTGAATCTTAGCATCTTAAAATTGCGAACGAAAGATTTGCAATATTGCGATAAGACATCTCTGTGCAGTTTCTGAGTAGCTCGAGACTTACTCTGCCAGTGCGATCAGTTCAGTGCTTGTCGTTCCTGATTTGACGTCACAAACACACCCAGCGTTCGCCCAGACACTCCTCCGTTTCTCCAGCCACTCCCGCGTTTTTCCCAGAAACGGTAGCATTTTTTCCCACACGCCCCTAAAACGGCCTGTTTCCGCCCAGAAACACCCACTTCCTGTCAATCACATTATGATCACCAGAACGATGAAAAAACCGTGAGTAATATTCCTAACTGCATAGCAAATTTACTTGGCGCAGTCGCAGTGTGAACATTGCGCATGCGCATTAAGCGGAAAATCGCTGCGATGCGAAGAAAATTACCGAGCGAACAACTCGGAATGACCACCTATGTGCACTGCAGGGAAGGCAGATTTAACATGTGCAGAGAGAGTTAGATTTGGGTGTGGTGTGTTCAATCTGCAATCTAATTTGCAGTGTAAAAATAAAGCAGTCAGTATTTACCCTGCACAGAAACAAAATAACTCACCCAAATCTAACTCTTTCTGCACATGTTATATCTGCCTCCCCTGCAGTACACATGGTTTTGCCCAACTGCTAACAAAATTCCTGCTGCGATCAACTTGGAATTACCCCCATCGATTGATGTTTTCACACTGCTCGTGTATATAAGACATAGGGCCTAATTCAGTTTGGATCGTAATACGCGTTCCAACCGCAAAAACTATGAAGAGGATGGGGGCATATACGCAGGGTCCATCCTGTGCGTGTGCCTACATTTTCTCCGGGTGCCCCGCAGAAAATGCGAATGCCTCTGCCTGTCAATCAGTAGAGGGCGTACCTTCGCAGGTATATCGCGATCATGAGCCATGTCTCCCATTTTTGTAATTATAGGTGCTCTGTGAGCTGCTGGCCATGCCCCAGCCCCTCTGTCTCCCGTGAATAGAGATTGAGGCTTATTCAGACCAGATTGCTTCAATTTATTTTCACCCAGCGGGCAATCTGGTTTGCACTGCACATGCATATGCGCCACAATGCGTAAGTGCGACGGTCCGGAGATCACAAGAAGATTGACAAGAAGAGGGTGTTTGTGTGGGTGGCAACTGAATGTTTCTAGGGAGTGTCCGGAAAAACACTGGAGGGACCCGGCGTTTTGTGGGAGGATTTGTGATGTCACCTCAATGGCTGAGTAAGTGCTGAGCTGTGCAGCTCTTGTGCACATGTGATCACACACCTGCACAGCAAGTTTTCCCTTCCGCTGTAGGCGACAACTACCTGATTACAGGGATGCAAAAAACACACCCTAGCGATCAGGTCTGAATTACCCACAATGTGCATATTTGCAGAGCAACAAGCTACAGGGAGCCTTCCACCCCCCCCCCCCTTTCCCATGGGAAGGGGGGGGGGTTGTTTGGGTTAGCTGGACATTCCCCAAAAAAGTGACTGTCCTGCAAAAATTGGGATAGTTGGGAGGTATGTTCAAATACATTTATTGTTTTGCATGCAGGGTAAATACTGGCTTCTTTGACATTTAGCCACAAATGCTGCACAGCTGAATTACAGTATTACACTGCAATTAACAGTTATGCTAGGACATTCCCCCTCCCAAATCTACCTCTCTCTGCATGTTACATCTGTCCCACAGTGGCGTGCGGTGAGGTCAGTGGCTAGTGAGGCACTACAGCCATAATGTCCGCCGAATCCTGCCGATGACCCTTAGCCAATGCCCGCTACTGCCTCTGAGCCGATACCCGCTGCCACCGCCAATGGCTTACAAACTCGCCCACAATCAACTGACCCAGCCCTCCACCACTAATTTCTATCTCAGTCCGATGCCGCCAATGCCCGCTGCCTGCCTGCTCATTGTTCTCGTTATATATTATAAATTTTTAAAGAAAAAAAAATGAGTGTTTGGGACTGGGAAGGGTGAGGGAGGAGGACATGAATGCAATTTTGTTGTCCAGGGCTTCAATTAACTTAAAGGAGAAGGGTCTGAATGGGTTAAAAAAAAATGCGTGAGGTCCCCCCTCCTTAGTATAACCAGCCTCGGGCTCTTTGAGCCGGTCCTGGTTATTTAAATACTGGGGGAAAAATTGGACAGGGGTTCCCCGTATTTAGACAACCAGCACCGGGCTCTTAGACCGGTCCAGGTTCCAAAAATACGTGGGACAATAGATGTAGGGGTCCCCCATATTTTTAAAACCAGCACCGGGCTCCACTAGCCAGAGAGATAATGCCACAGCCGGGGGACACTTTTATGTAGGTCCCTGCGGCCCTGGCATTACCCCTCCAACTAGTCACCCCTGGCCGGGGTTCCCTGGAGGAGTGGGGACCCCTTAAATCAAGAGGTTCCTCCCCTCGAGGCACCCAAGGGCCAGGGGTGAAGCCCGAGGCTGTCCCCAGCACCCCTGGGTGGTGGGTGCCGGGCTGATAGCCATGTGTGTAAAAAAAGAATATTGTTTTTTCGTTGTGGAACTACAAGGCCCAGCAAGCCTCCCCCGCTTGCTGGTACTTGGAGAACCTCAAGTACCAGCAGGCGGGGAAATAACGGGCTTGCTGGTACCTGTAGTTCTACAACAACAAAAAATACCCAAATAAAAACACAAACACACACAGCGTGACAGTAAAATTATTGAGACAGGCTGTAGCATGTGGGTGCATGTAACCCTATAAAAGTGATGGATTGGGTGACTATTACAATACCCACTGTTGCTGTCTGAAAAATGATGGATTTATAGATTGCTCTGCCGAGACATGTTTTTTTCTAAAATGCACCACAGGTATGGATGGATAGTATACTTGACGACACAGAGGTAGGTAGAGCAGTGGCCTACTGTACCGTACTGCTATATATTATATTATTTATTATTATTATTATCCTTTATTTATATGGCGCCACAAGGGTTCCGCAGTGCCCAATTACAGAGTACATAAACAAATAATCAAACAGGAAAACAGCAACTTACAGTTGACGACAATATAGGACAAGTACAGGGTAAATAAACATAGCTACATCAGCAGATGACACTGGAATAAGTATCAGGTGGCAGAAGACTGCTGGATTTGGTGCAGCTGAAGATTATTAAAGTAAGAAAAGAGTAAGCACATGAGGGAAGAGGGCCCTGCTCGTGAGAGCTTACATTCTAAAAGGGAGGGGTAGACAGACAGGGGTGAGACAGATGGGGTACATAGAGAGCATGGAACAGAGGTTTAGGATAAGATTTGGCTGGGTTTGGTGAAGAAGTGGGTCTTGAGAGCCCGTTTGAAGTTTTGTAGAGAGGTGGAGAGTCTGAGGGGGAGAGGTAGGGAATTCCAGAGAAGTGGTGCAGCACGTGAAAAATCTTGGAGGTAGGAGTGGGAGGAAGTAATCCGTAGGCAGGAGAGTCGGTGTGCATTAGCAGAGCGAAGAGGACGGGTGGGAGTGTAAAGCGAGATAAGATCAGAGATGTAGATGGGAGAGGAGTGGGTGAGGGCTTTGTAAGCAAGTGTGAGAAGCTTGAAATGGATTCTGAAAGGGAAGGGGAGCCAGTGAAGGACTAGTAAGAGAGGAGAGGTGGACGTAGTGCGTTTGGTGAGGAAAATGAGCCGGGCAGCAGCATTGAGGATAGATTGGAGTGGAGAGAGGTATTTGTCAGGAATGCCAGTCAGGAAGAGATTACAGCAGTCCAGTCTGGAGATGACCAGTGAGTGGATAAGAGTCTTAGTAGCATCCTGGGTCAGAAAGGGTCTGATCCTGGAAATATTTTTTAGATGAAAACGGCAGGTTTGTGAGAGGTGCTGAATGTGTGGTTTGAAGGAGAGGGAGGAGTCAAGGATTACTCCAAGACAGCGCGCTTGGGGGGTAGAGGAGATAGTAGTGCCATCAATAGATAATGAGATTGTAGGAGGTGAGATTATGCGGGAGGGAGGGAAGATGATCAGCTCGGTCTTAGACATGTTAAGTTTAAGAAAGCGCTGGGACATCCAGGAAGAGATAGCAGAGAGACAGTTGGAGATACGAGTGAGGAGAGTAGGGGAGAGGTCTGGAGAGGAAAGATAGATTTGAATGTCATCAGCATAGAGATGATATTGGAAACCAAAAGAACTAATGAGCTTACCTAGTGAGGACGTATAGAGAGAGAAGAGAAGAGGACCAAGGACAGAACCTTGGGGTACCCCTACAGTTAGTGGAAGTGAGGGGGAGGTGGAGTCATGAGAGGAGACAGAGAATGAACGGTCAGAAAGGTAGGACGACAACCAAGAGAGGGCAGTGTTACGCAGACCAATGGAGTGAAGGATTTGCAGTAGGAGAGGATGGTCCACAGTGTCAAAAGCAGCAGATAGATCAAGTAGAATAAGTAGAGAGTAGTGTCCCTTAGATTTAGCAGCATGGAGGTCATTGCATACTTTTGTAAGGGCAGTTTCAGTGGAGTGGAGAGGACGGAAGCCAGACTGGAATGGGTCAAGCAGTGAGTGTGAGGAAAGAAAGGAAGTAAGGCGGTTGTAGACAATACGCTCAAGGAGTTTGGAGGCAAAAGGGAGGAGAGAGATGGGTCGGTAGTTGGAGAGAGTGTTTGGATCAAGGGTAGGTTTTTTAAGAATAGGAGAGATGAGAGCGTGCTTGAAGGCAGAGGGGACAGTGCCTGATGAGAGGGAGAGATTGAGAAGGTGGGAAAGATGGGAACAAGCAGAAGAAGAGAGGTGGCAAAGGAGGCAGGAGGGGATAGGGTCAAGTGGGGAGGTGGTGAGGGGACAGGAACGAATGAGGGCCATGACTTCCTCTCCAGATGCATGGGAGAAAGATGACAGAGTTGGTGCGAGGGATGGGGAGGGTTGGTAAGGGATGGGAGAAGGCTGGTTACTGATAGTCTGGTGTGATGTGATGTCCTGACGTATGGAGTCAATTTTGGATGTGAAGTAAGTGGCAAAGTCAAGAGCAGAGAGTGAGGAAGGGAGACGAGGTGGAGGTGGGCAGAGGAGTGAGTTGAGAGTGGCAAAGAGGCGCCGGGGGTTGGAAGACTGGGAGGAGATGAGGTTCTTGAAGTATGACTGTTTAGCAAGAGAAAGGGCAGCACTGAAGGATGAGAGCATAAGTTTGAAATGGAGGAAGTCTGCCTTAGAGCGTGATTTCCTCCAGTGTCGCTCAGCAGTACATGAGCATTTTTGCAGATATCTGGTGCATTTGGTGTGCCAGGGTTGAGGTGTTAATTTGCAAGGGTGAATAGTGGTTGCTGGAGCAACAGAGTCAAGAGCAGAAGTAAGGGAAGCATTGTATGTGGAAGTGGCTTGTTCAGGGCATGAGAGAGAGAGAATAGGAGAGAGAAGTGAGTCAAACAGGGAGGAAAGGAATGTGGTGTCAATAGCTTCAATGTTACGCTTAGTGATGGTAGCCTTAGGAGGTAGAGATGGGAAGTCGAGAGAGATAGGTTGAAGGAGAGCAGGTGGTGGTCAGAGAGGGGAAATGGAGAGTTGGAAAAATCAGAAATATCACAGCGGTGAGTGAAGACCAGATCCAGTGAGCTCCCATTCACATGGGAGGGTGAGGAGGTCCACTGGGAGAGACCAAGTGAAGAGGTGAGGTTAAGGAGTTTAGAGGCAGGGGATTGTGTGGGGATGTCAATAGGGATGTTGAAATCGCCTAGGATAATGGTGGGAATGTCAGAAGAGAGGAAGTGAGGAAGCCAGGAAGCAAAGTTGTCGATGAATTTGGAAGCAGTGCCAGGGGGCCGGTAAATGACAGCTACTCTAAGATGGACTGGTTGGAAGAGGCATATGGTGTGGACCTCAAATGTAGAGAATATAAGGGATGGTTCTGGTGGTATGAGTTGGTAGGAGTAACTAGAAGGTAAAAGGACCCCAACACCACCCCCATGGCGACCCCCAGGTCGGGGTGTGTGTGTGAATGTAAGGCCCCCAGCAGAGAGAGCAGCAGCAGAAGTAGTGTCAGAGGGCATAATCCAAGTTTCAGTAATGGCTAGTAGGTGTAGGGAGTTGGAAATGAAAAGGTCATGAGTGGGGACCAGTTTGTTACAAACAGATCTGGCATTCCAGAGGGCACAGGATAGGGGGTATGAGTTTGTGGGAGAGATGTGAATTAGATTTTCAGGGTTGCTGTAGCGATGAGGTGGGATTAACTTTGAGGGCAGGGATGATGAGAGAGTAGTGATGGTACGGGTGCCTGAGCTAGGAGGGGAAACTGCAGGAGGTGGGCAGGGAGGGAGGTCAGTGTGATGTGGATGGGGGTGTGGGGAGGTGACAGGGAAGGGAGAGAGGGAGCAGGGCTGAGTTGTGGGGTAGCAGGACCATGGGGCAGAGGTGAATGAAAGTGGGGTAACAGGAAAGGTGGGGGAAGGAAACAGAGGGATGGAGGGGAGACAGAGGAGGGGAGAGAGGAGGAGGTGGAGGAGACTAGTGGGGAAGGATAAAGATACATTATTAGGTAGACACTGAGTGATGTGGGGAGTATAAGAAAACCTTGACATAGTGTTAAGTAGGTAAATAGGTTGAAGTAGTGGAAGTAGGAGAGGAGACTGTAAGGCAATCCGAGCAGAAGAATTGCAGAAATGCAGGTGAGAAAAGCAGTGTAGGCTCAAGGGGTGTAGATTTAGTATGAAATGAGTCAAAAGCGTAGATAAAGTGGGTGCAGAAATGTATTTGGAGTGTAAGAAATGAAAGGATTGTGAGAGGTTTAAGAAGCAATGGTAATTATGTTAGATGTTTTAAGTGTTTGCAGGTAAAATTGCATTGGTGCAGCTGTGCTTAAAAAACAAAATTACAATAATACAGATACAGGCATTTGTAGGTGAAATGGATGGTTTATGAAATGTCCAAGTAAGGTAGTTCTGTGCTATGTAATCAGATGCAACAATCAGGAGGTGAGTGATCTGAGGAGTAAGTGACTCACATTTGTTATTAGTTCTTCAGTTTTCTTTGTTTTGTTAGATTGGTGTGCTTCTGTTTTCCTTCTTTTTCACTTCGATTGAACGCTGATTGAACAATGTTGTTATGTGTCAATTTTATCACGCTTTGATAAAAATGCACGCTTAGATCAATAAATGCACAGCCAAATGGCTTTGCACAGCCTACACCATTGGACTTAAGTAGAAGACTATTACAAGTGAAACCAATAATTGAAATCTGTAACCACACCCCACCCCCTCAAATGCCAGGCAATAAATTACCTTAAAAACAACAACCAGGCATTCCACAAAGATTAAACTGGGTCTATATCATTCAAAACTTTAAAAAAGTACTTAAAAATCACATACTATGCAATAATGTTTCAATTTGCATTACCCAGCAGAATTAGCTTTGCATATATAGATATAGTGCAGCAGAATATATTGGTGGTTGTAGTCAATTGTAATTACCTGTAGGTGACAAGAAGAGAAGAAACGTCAATTCACAATCGATATCAGCTGAAGATAAATTAACGCTGATTGAACGCTGCTGTTATGTGTCAATTTTATCACGCTTTGAAAAAAATGCACGCTTGGATCAATAAATGCACAGCCAAACGGCTTTGCACAGCCTACACCATTGGACTTAAGTAGAAGACTATTACAAGTGAAACCAATAATTGAAATCTGTAACCACACCCCACCCCCTCAAATGCCAGGCAATAAATTACCTTAAAAACAACAACCAGGCATTCCACAAAGATTAAACTGGGTCTATATCATTCAAAACTTTAAAAAAGTACTTAAAAATCACATACTATGCAATAATGTTTCAATTTGCATTACCCAGCAGAATTAGCTTTTCATATATAGATATAGTGCAGCAGAATATATTGGTGGTTGTAGTCAATTGTAATTACCCAGCAGAATTAGCTTTGCAAATATAGATATAGTGCAGCAGAATATATTGGTGGTTGTAGTCAATTGTAATTACCCAGCAGAATTAGCTTTGCATATATATAGTGCAGCAGAATATATTGGTGGTTGTAGTAAATTGTAATTACCCAGCAGCAGCTCTACTGCACTCAACATCACCAGTGCTCACAATATATATAATGCTATATACTATGCCATAGTGATGCTTACTATATAACACCCCCTACTGCGTTCCCCCTGGCAATGAGCATGACACCCAGAGAGTGAAACCCCTGGCAATGAGCATGACACCCAGCACGTGAAACTCTTGGCATTGAGCAGTTTTTGTAAAAGTAATTAGAAGCTTTACTGTAGGGCATAGTGTATCACAGATATTGTGGTGAGTGACATAATATGTTCCAAAGGGCATTAATGTGTGGGGCTTACCCTGCACAGAAACAAAATAACTCACCCAAATCTAACTCTTTCTGCACATGTTATATCTGCCTCCCCTGCAGTACACATGGTTTTGCCCAACTGCTAACAAAATTCCTGCTGCGATCAACTTGGAATTACCCCCATCGATTGATGTTTTCACACTGCTCGTGTATATAAGACATAGGGCCTAATTCAGTTTGGATCGTAATACGCGTTCCAACCGCAAAAACTATGAAGAGGATGGGGGCATATACGCAGGGTCCATCCTGTGCGTGTGCCTACATTTTCTCCGGGTGCCCCGCAGAAAATACGAATGCCTCAGCCTGTCAATCAGTAGAGGGCGTACCTTCGCAGGTATATCGCGATCATGAGCCATGTCTCCCATTTTTGTCATTATAGGTGCTCTGTGAGCTGCTGGCCATGCCCCAGCCCCTCTGTCTCCCGTGAATAGAGATTGAGGCTTATTCAGACCAGATCGCTTCAATTTATTTTCACCCAGCGGGCAATCTGGTTTGCATTGCACATGCGTATGCGCCACAATGCGTAAGTGCGACGGTCCGGAGATCACAAGAAGATTGACAAGAAGAGGGTGTTTGTGTGGGTGGCAACTGAATGTGTCTAGGGAGTGTCCGGAAAAACACTGGAGGGACCCGGCGTTTTGTGGGAGGATTTGTGACGTCACCTCAATGGCTGAGTAAGTGCTGAGCTGTGCAGCTCTTGTGCACATGTGATCACACACCTGCACAGCAAATTTTCCCTTCCGCTGTAGGCGACAACTACCTGATTACAGGGATGCAAAAAACACACCCTAGCGATCAGGTCTGAATTACCCACAATGTGCATATTTGCAGAGCAACAAGCTACAGGGAGCCTTCCACCCCCCCCCCCTTCCCCATGGGAAGGGGGGGGGGGGTTGTTTGGGTTAGCTGGACATTCCCCAAAAAAGTGACTGTCCTGCAAAAATTGGGATAGTTGGGAGGTATGTTCAAATACATTTATTGTTTTGCATGCAGGGTAAATACTGGCTTCTTTGACATTTAGCCACAAATGCTGCACAGCTGAATTACAGTATTACACTGCAATTAACAGTTATGCTAGGACATTCCCCCTCCCAAATCTACCTCTCTCTGCATGTTACATCTGTCCCACAGTGGCGTGCGGTGAGGTCAGTGGCTAGTGAGGCACTACAGCCATAATGTCCGCCGAATCCTGCCGATGACCCTTAGCCAATGCCCGCTACTGCCTCTGAGCCGATACCCGCTGCCACCGCCAATGGCTTACAAACTCGCCCACAATCAACTGACCCAGCCCTCCGCACTATCCTGACTTCTCCCGTCTGCTTACTTTGTGCTTTCCAATGCACAATGCAAACTACAGGTAGTACTGCAGGGCCCACACCCTTTTACTTGCCTTACAGAGCAGCTCTAGGGCTGTTACAGTGCCCAGCTGCTGCAAGAAATCAGCTTGAATGCTTCAGGGGCTGGGGCATAGCCAACATGAGCCCCACACCGAAGGAGGGTGGAGGTGTTTAATGCGAACTAGGGGTCATCCAAGCGCCGCAAAAGGCCGCCATGCCCTGCACGCCCCTTTTCTCTTTTCATATGCAGACGAGGGTTGAAGCCAACTTTGACCCACTGCTTGGATGGCATTACCATATGCAAATCAATCTGCTGCAGGCCTTCCCCCAGGAATGCTTGCACTAGTTGTTGCATTTGGTTTGTTGTTTGGGGGTGCTTCAGTATTAGGCAGCCTTCTGCCCTCCCATGTTCATCTGAAAATATGTGTTCTCCCTGCAGTTGTTGTCCCCAGATGAGAGTTCCCTTGTGCTGCCTCAGTTGAATCTCCTTTACTTGACAGAGATGTGCCTGAGCAGCGGCCCTCCCCAGCCCTATCTCAAATCATACTTATTTTGCATAGGAGATACCATGGTCATGAAGATTGTTTTCCCAGGGTGAGGTTCATTCATTGCATTCTGGGTATGCTGACCCCTGTGATTTCCCCAAATGTGGGAAACTCGACTGCATTATTTGTGGTAGTGGGGGACTGTGTTTGTGCTTTCCTCTGGTCAGCTCTGGTAAAAGTCAGATTTCTTTGTCTCAGATCTTCCTCTAGCCTTGTTCTTCTTTCGAGAGTTCCCTTGTGCTGCCTCAGTTGGATCTCCTTCACTTGACAGGGGGGTGCACGAGCAGCGACCCTCCCCAGCTCTAGCCCAACTCCTATTTACCTGCCTGGTGAGATACTATGATCAGGAAGGTGCTTCTCCCAGGGCAAGGCTCACCCATTGCACTCTGGGTGTGCTGCTCCTGCGATTTCCCCAAATGTGGGACACTTGACTGCATAATTTGTGTTTCCTCTGGTCGGCTCTCATATAATTCAGATCTCTTTGTCTCAGGTCTTTCTCCAGCCTAGTTTGCTGTCTGTTTCCACTTCTCTTTTCTTGAGCCGCTCCCTTCTATGCAGTTGCGCACGATCCTGACCTCTCCCGTCTGCTTACTTTGTGCCTTCCAACGCACAATGCATACTACAGGTAGTGCTGCAGGGCCCACACCCTTTTACATGCTTTACAGAGCAACTCTGGAGATGTTACAGTGCCCAGCTGCTGCAAGAAATCATCTTGAATGCTTCAGGGGCTGGGGCATAGCCAACATGAGCCCCACACCGAAGGAGGGGTAATCCAAGCGCCACAAAAGGACACCATGCCCTGCACATCCCTTTTTTCTTTTCATATGCAGACGAGGGTTGAAGCCAACTTTGACCCACTGCTTGGATGACATTACCATATGCAAATCCATCTGCTGCAGGTCTTCCCCCAGGAATGCTTGCACTAGTTGTTGCATTTGGTTTGTTGTTTGGGGGTGCTTCAGTATTAGGCAGCCTTCTGCCCTCCCATGTTCATCTGAAAATATGTGTTCTCCCTGCAGTTGTTGTCCCCAGATAAGAGTTCCCTTGTGCTGCCTCAGTTGAATCTCCTTTACTTGACAGAGATGTGCCTGAGCAGCGGCCCTCCCCAGCCCTATCCCAAATCATACTTATTTTGCATAGGAGATACCATGGTCATGAAGATTGTTCTCCCAGGGTGAGGTTCATTCATTGCATTCTGGGTATGCTGACCCCTGTGATTTCCCCAAATGTGGGAAACTCGACTGCATTATTTGTGGTAGTGGGGGACTGTGTTTGTGCTTTCTTCTGGTCAACTCTGGTAAAAATCAGATTTCTTTGTCTCAGATCTTCCTCTAGCCTTGTTCCTCTTTCGAGAGTTCCCTTGTGCTGCCTCAGTTGGATCTCCTTCACTTGACAGGGGGGTACCCGAGCAGCGACCCTCCCCAGCTCTAGCCCAACTCCTACTTACCTGCCAGGTGAGATACTATGATCATGTAGGTGCTTCTCCCAGGGCAAGGCTCACCCATTGCACTCTGGGTGTGCTGCCCCTGTGATTTCCCCAAATGTGGGAAACTTGACTGCATAATTTGTGTTTCCCCTGGTCGTCTCTCGTATAATTCAGATCTCTTTGTCTCAGGTCTCTCTCCAGCCTAGTTTGCTGTCTGTTTCCACTTCTCTTTTCTTGAGCCGCTCCCTTCTATGCCCTTGCGCACTATCCTGACTTCTCCCGTCTGTTTACTTTGTGCTTTCCAACACAAAATGCAAACTACAGGTAGTGCTGCAGGGCCCACACCCTTTTACTTGCCTCACAGAGCAGCTCTGGAGCTGTTACAGTACCCAGCTGCTGCAAGAAATCAGCTTGAATGCTTCAGGGGCTGGGGCATTGCCAACATGAGCCCCACACCGAAGGAGGGTGGGGGTATTTAATGCGAACTAAGGGTCACCCAAGCGCCGCAAAAGGCCGCCATGCCCTGCACGCCCCTTTTCTCTTTTCATATGCAGACGAGGGTTGAAGCCAACTTTGACCCACTGCTTGGATGGCATTACCATATGCAAATCAATCTGCTGCAGGCCTTCCCCCAGGAATGCTTGCACTAGTTGTTGCATTTGGTTTGTTGTTTGGGGGTGCTTCAGTATTAGGCAGCCTTCTGCCCTCCCATGTTCATCTGAAAATATGTGTTCTCCCTGCAGTTGTTGTCCCCAGATGAGAGTTCCCTTGTGCTGCCTCAGTTGAATCTCCTTTACTTGACAGAGATGTGCCTGAGCAGCGGCCCTCCCCAGCCCTATCCCAAATCATACTTATTTTGCATAGGAGATACCATGGTCATGAAGATTGTTCTCCCAGGGTGAGGTTCATTCATTGCATTCTGGGTATGCTGACCCCTGTGATTTCCCCAAATGTGGGAAACTCGACTGCATTATTTGTGGTAGTGGGGGACTGTGTTTGTGCTTTCCTCTGCTCAGCTCTGGTAAAAGTCAGATTTCTTTGTCTCAGATCTTCCTCTAGCCTTGTTCTTCTTTCGAGAGTTCCCTTGTGCTGCCTCAGTTGGATCTCCTTCACTTGACAGGCGGGTGCCCGAGCAGCGACCCTCCCCAGCTCTTGCCCAACTCCTACTTACCTGCCAGGTGAGATACTATGATCAGGAAGGTGCTTCTCCCAGGGCAAGGCTCACCCATTGCACTCTGGGTGTGCTGCTCCTGCGATTTCCCCAAATGTGGGAAACTTGACTGCATAATTTGTGTTTCCTCTGGTCGGCTCTCGTATAATTCAGATCTCTTTGTCTCAGGTCTTTCTCCAGCCTAGTTTGCTGTCTGTTTCCACTTCTCTTTTCTTGAGCCGCTCCCTTCTATGCCCTTGCGCACTATCCTGACCTCTCCCGTCTGCTTACTTTGTGCCTTCCAACGCACAATGCATACTACAGGTAGTGCTGCAGGGCCCACACCCTTTTACATGCTTTACAGAACAGCTCTGGAGCTGTTACAGTGCCCAGCTGCTGCAAGAAATCATCTTGAATGCTTCACGGGCTGGGGCATAGCCAACATGAGCCCCACACCGAAGGAGGGTGGAGATGTTTAATGCGAATTAAGGGTCATCCAAGCGCCACAAAAGGACGCCATGCCCTGCACATCCCTTTTTTCTTTTCATATGCAGACGAGGGTTGAAGCCAACTTTGACCCACTGCTTGGATGACATCACCATATGCAAATCCATCTGCTGCAGGCCTTCCCCCAGGAATGCTTGTACTAGTTGTTGCATTTGGTTTGTTGTTTGGGGGTGCTTCAGTATTAGGCAGCCTTCTGCCCTCCCATGTTCATCTGAAAATATATGTTCTCCCTGCAGTTGTTGTCCCCAGATGAGAGTTCCCTTGTGCTGCCTCAGTTGAATCGCCTTTACTTGACAGAGATGTGCCTGAGCAGCGGCCCTCCCCAGCCCTATCCCAAATCATACTTATTTTGCATAGGAGATATCATGGTCATGAAGATTGTTCTCCCAGGGTGAGGTTCATTCATTGCATTCTGGGTATGATGACCCCTGTGATTTCCCCAAATGTGGAAAACTCGACTGCATTATTTGTGGTAGAGGGGGACTGTGTTTGTGCTTTCCTCTGGTCAGCTCTGGTAAAAGTCAGATTTCTTTGTCTCAGATCTTCCTCTAGCCTTGTTCTTCTTTCGAGAGTTCCCTTGTGCTGCCTCAGTTGGATCTCCTTCACTTGACAGGGGGGTGCCCGAGCAGCGACCCTCCCCAGCTCTAGCCCAACTCCTACTTACCTGCCAGGTGAGATACTATGATCAGGAAGGTGCTTCTCCCAGGGCAAGGCTCACCCATTGCACTCTGGGTGTGCTGCTCCTGCGATTTCCCCAAATGTGGGACACTTGACTGCATAATTTGTGTTTCCTCTGGTCGGCTCTCGTAAAATTCAGATCTCTTTGTCTCAGGTCTCTCTCCAGCCTAGTTTGCTGTCTGTTTCCACTTCTCTTTTCTTGAACCGCTCCCTTCTATGCCCTTGCGCACTATCCTGACTTCTCCCGTCTGTTTACTTTGTGCCTTCCAACGCACAATGCGAACTACAGGTAGTGCTGCAGGGCCCACACCCTTTTAGTTGCCTTACAGAGCAGCTCTAGAGCTGTTACAGTGCCCAGCTGCTGCAAGAAATCAGCTTGAATGCTTCAGGTGCTGGGGCATAGCCAACATGAGCCCCACACCGAAGGAGGGTGGAGGTGTTTAATGCGAATTAGGGGTCATGCAAGCGCTGCAAAAGGCCGCCATGCCCTGCACATCCCTTTTTTCTTTTCATATGCAGACGAGGGTTGAAGCCAATTTTGACCCACTGCTTGGATGACATCACCATATGCAAATCCATCTGCTGCAGGCCTTCCCCCAGGAATGCTTGCACTAGTTGTTGCATTTGGTTTGTTGTTTGGGGGTGCTTCAGTATTAGGCAGCCTTCTGCCCTCCCATGTTCATCTGAAAATATGTGTTCTCCCTGCAGTTGTTGTCCCCAGATGAGAGTTCCCTTGTGCTGCCTCAGTTGAATCGCCTTTACTTGACAGAGATGTGCCTGAGCAGCGGCCCTCCCCAGCCCTATCCCAAATCATACTTATTTTGCATAGGAGATATCATGGTCATGAAGATTGTTCTCCCAGGGTGAGGTTCATTCATTGCATTCTGGGTATGATGACCCCTGTGATTTCCCCAAATGTGGAAAACTCGACTGCATTATTTGTGGTAGAGGGGGACTGTGTTTGTGCTTTCCTCTGGTCAGCTCTGGTAAAAGTCAGATTTCTTTGTCTCAGATCTTCCTCTAGCCTTGTTCTTCTTTCGAGAGTTCCCTTGTGCTGCCTCAGTTGGATCTCCTTCACTTGACAGGGGGGTGCCCGAGCAGCAACCCTCCCCAGCTCTAGCCCAACTCCTACTTACCTGCCAGGTGAGATACTATGATCAGGAAGGTGCTTCTCCCAGGGCAAGGCTCACCCATTGCACTCTTGGTGTGCTGCTCCTGCGATTTCCCCAAATGTGGGACACTTGACTGCATAATTTGTGTTTCCTCTGGTCGGCTCTCGTAAAATTCAGATCTCTTTGTCTCAGGTCTCTCTCCAGCCTAGTTTGCTGTCTGTTTCCACTTCTCTTTTCTTGAACCGCTCCCTTCTATGCCCTTGCGCACTATCCTGACTTCTCCCGTCTGCTTACTTTGTGCCTTCCAACGCACAATGCGAACTACAGGTAGTGCTGCAGGGCCCACACCCTTTTAGTTGCCTTACAGAGCAGCTCTGGAGCTGTTACAGTGCCCAGCTGCTGCAAGAAATCAGCTTGAATGCTTCAGGTGCTGGGGCATAGCCAACATGAGCCCCACACCGAAGGAGGGTGGAGGTGTTTAATGCGAATTAGGGGTCATGCAAGCGCTGCAAAAGGCCGCCATGCCCTGCACATCCCTTTTTTCTTTTCATATGCAGACGAGGGTTGAAGCCAATTTTGACCCACTGCTTGGATGACATCACCATATGCAAATCCATCTGCTGCAGGCCTTCCCCCAGGAATGCTTGCACTAGTTGTTGCATTTGGTTTGTTGTTTGGGGGTGCTTCAGTATTAGGCAGCCTTCTGCCCTCCCATGTTCATCTGAAAATATGTGTTCTCCCTGCAGTTGTTGTCCCCAGATGAGAGTTCCCTTGTGCTGCCTCAGTTGAATCGCCTTTACTTGACAGAGATGTGCCTGAGCAGCGGCCCTCCCCAGCCCTATCCCAAATCATACTTATTTTGCATAGGAGATATCATGGTCATGAAGATTGTTCTCCCAGGGTGAGGTTCATTCATTGCATTCTGGGTATGATGACCCCTGTGATTTCCCCAAATGTGGGAAACTCGACTGCATTATTTGTGGTAGTGGGGGACTGTGTTTGTGCTTTCCTCTGGTCAGCTCTGGTAAAAGTCAGATTTCTTTGTCTCAGATCTTCCTCTAGCCTTGTTCTTCTTTCGAGAGTTCCCTTGTGCTGCCTCAGTTGGATCTCCTTCACTTGACAGGGGGGTGCCCGAGCAGCGACCCTCCCCAGCTCTAGCCCAACTCCTACTTACCTGCCAGGTGAGATACTATGATCATGTAGGTGCTTCTCCCAGGGCAAGGCTCACCCATTGCACTCTGGGTGTGCTGCCCCTTTGATTTCCCCAAATGTGGGAAACTTGACTGCATAATTTGTGTTTCCCCTGGTCGGCTCTCATATAATTCAGATCTCTTTGTCTCAGGTCTCTCTCCAGCCTAGTTTGCTGTCTGTTTCCACTTCTCTTTTCTTGAGCCGCTCCCTTCTATGCCCTTGCGCACTATCCTGACTTCTCCCGTCTGCTTACTTTGTGCCTTCCAACGCACAATGCGAACTACAGGTAGTGCTGCAGGGCCCACACCCTTTTACTTGCCTTACAGAGCAACTCTGGAGCTGTTACAGTGCCCAGCTGCTGCAAGAAATCAGCTTGAATGCTTCAGGGGCTGGGGCATAGCCAACATGAGCCCCACACCGAATGAGGGTGGAGGTGTTTAATGCGAACTAGGGGTCATCCAAGCGCCGCAAAAGGCCGCCATGCCCTGCAAGCCCCTTTTCTCTTTTCATATGCAGATGAGGGTTGAAGCCAACTTTGACCCACTGCTTGGATGACATCACCATATGCAAATCCATCTGCTGCAGGCCTTCCCCCAGGAATGCTTGTACTAGTTGTTGCATTTGGTTTGTTGTTTGGGGGTGCTTCAGTATTAGGCAGCCTTCTGCCCTCCCATGTTCATCTGAAAATATGTGTTCTCCCTGCAGTTGTTGTCCCCAGATGAGAGTTCCCTTGTGCTGCCTCAGTTGAATCTCCTTTACTTGACATAGATGTGCCTGAGCAGCGGCCCTCACCAGCCCTATCCCAAATCATACTTATTTTGCATAGGAGATACCATGGTCATGAAGATTGTTCTCCCAGGGTGAGGTTCATTCATTGCATTCTGGGTATGCTGACCCCTGTGATTTCCCCAAATGTGGGAAACTCGACTGCATTATTTGTGGTAGTGGGGGACTGTGTTTGTGCTTTCCTCTGGTCAGCTCTGGTAAAAGTCAGATTTCTTTGTCTCAGATCTTCCTCTAGCCTTGTTCCTCTTTCAAGAGTTCCCTTGTGCTGCCTCAGTTGGATCTCCTTCACTTGACAGGGGGGTGCCCGAGCAGCGACCTTCCCCAGCTCTAGCCCAACTCCTACTTACCTGCCAGGTGAGATACTATGATCATGAAGATGCTACTCCCAGGGCAAGGCTCACCCATTGCACTCTGGGTGTGCTGCTCCTGCAATTTCCCCAAATGTGGGACACTTGACTGCATAATTTGTTTTTCCCCTGGTCGGCTCTCGTATAATTCAGATCTCTTTGTCTCAGGTCTCTCTCCAGTATAGTTTGCTGTCTGTTTCCACTTCTCTTTTCTTGAGCCGCTCCCTTCTATGCCCTTGCGCACTATCCTGACTTCTCCCGTCTGCTTACTTTGTGCCTTCCAATGCACAATGCAAACTACAGGTAGTGCTGCAGGGCCCACACCCTTTTACTTGCCTTACAGAGCAGCTCTGGAGCTTTTACAGTGCCCAGCTGCTGCAAGAAATCAGCTTGAATGCTTCAGGGGCTGGGGCATAGCCAACATGAGCCCCACACCGAAGGAGGGTGGAGGTGTTTAATGCGAACTAGGGGTCATCCAAGCGCCGCAAAAGGCCGCCATGCCCTGCACGCCCCTTTTCTCTTTTTTGATATGCAGACGAGGGTTGAAGCCAACTTTGACCCACTGCTTGGATGGCATTACCATATGCAAATCAATCTGCTGCAGGCCTTCCCCCAGGAATGCTTGCACTAGTTGTTGCATTTGGTTTGTTGTTTGGGGGTGCTTCAGTATTAGGCAGCCTTCTGCCCTCCCATGTTCATCTGAAAATATGTGTTCTCCCTGCAGTTGTTGTCCCCAGATGAGAGTTCCCTTGTGCTGCCTCAGTTGAATCTCCTTTACTTGACAGAGATGTGCCTGAGCAGCGGCCCTCCCCAGCCCTATCCCAAATCATACTTATTTTGCATAGGAGATACCATGGTCATGAAGATTGTTCTCCCAGGGTGAGGTTCATTCATTGCATTCTGGGTATGCTGACCCCTGTGATTTCCCCAAATGTGGGAAACTCAACTGCATTATTTGTGGTAGTGGGGGACTGTGTTTGTGCTTTCCTCTGGTCAGCTCTGGTAAAAGTCAGATTTCTTTGTCTCAGATCTTCCTCTAGCCTTGTTCTTCTTTCGAGAGTTCCCTTGTGCTGCCTCAGTTGGATCTCCTTCACTTGACAGGGGGGTGCACGAGCAGCGACCCTCCCCAGCTCTAGCCCAACTCCTATTTACCTGCCAGGTGAGATACTATGATCAGGAAGGTGCTTCTCCCAGGGCAAGGCTCACCCATTGCACTCTGGGTGTGCTGCTCCTGCGATTTCCCCAAATGTGGGACACTTGACGGCATAATTTGTGTTTCCTCTGGTCGGCTCTCATATAATTCAGATCTCTTTGTCTCAGGTCTTTCTCCAGCCTAGTTTGCTGTCTGTTTCCACTTCTCTTTTCTTGAGCCGCTCCCTTCTATGCCCTTGCGCACTATCCTGACCTCTCCCGTCTGCTTACTTTGTGCCTTCCAACGCACAATGCATACTACAGGTAGTGCTGCAGGGCCCACACCCTTTTACATGCTTTACAGAGCAGCTCTGGAGCTGTTACAGTGCCCAGCTGCTGCAAGAAATCATCTTGAATGCTTCAGGGGCTGGGGCATAGCCAACATGAGCCCCACACCGAAGGAGGGTGGAGATGTTTAATGCGAATTAGGGGTCATCCAAGCGCCACAAAAGGACGCCATGCCCTGCACATCCCTTTTTTCTTTTCATATGCAGATGAGGGTTGAAGCCAACTTTGACCCACTGCTTGGATGACATCACCATATGCAAATCCATCTGCTGCAGGCCTTCCCCCAGGAATGCTTGCACTAGTTGTTGCATTTGGTTTGTTGTTTGGGGGTGCTTCAGTATTAGGCAGCCTTCTGCCCTCCCATGTTCATCTGAAAATATGTGTTCTCCCTGCAGTTGTTGTCCCCAGATGAGAGTTCCCTTGTGCTGCCTCAGTTGAATCTCCTTTACTTGACAGAGATGTGCCTGAGCAGCGGCCCTCCCCAGCCCTATCCCAAATCATACTTATTTTGCATAGGAGATACCATGGTCATGAAGATTGTTCTAACAGGGTGAGGTTCATTCATTGCATTCTGGGTATGCTGACCCCTGTGATTTCCCCAAATGTGGGAAACTCAACTGCATTATTTGTGGTAGTGGGGGACTGTGTTTGTGCTTTCTTCTGGTCAACTCTGGTAAAAATCAGATTTCTTTGTCTCAGATCTTCCTCTAGCCTTGTTCCTCTTTCGAGAGTTCCCTTGTGCTGCCTCAGTTGGATCTCCTTCACTTGACAGGGGGGTACCCGAGCAGCGACCCTTCGCAGCTCTAGCCCAACTCCTACTTACCTGCCAGGTGAGATACTATGATCATGTAGGTGCTTCTCCCAGGGCAAGGCTCACCCATTGCACTCTGGGTGTGCTGCCCCTGTGATTTCCCCAAATGTGGGAAACTTGACTGCATAATTTGTGTTTCCCCTGGTCGGCTCTCGTATAATTCAGATCTCTTTGTCTCAGGTCTCTCTCCAGCCTAGTTTGCTGTCTGTTTCCACTTCTCTTTTCTTGAGCCGCTCCCTTCTATCCCCTTGCGCACTATCCTGACTTCTCCCGTCTGCTTACTTTGTGCCTTCCAACACACAATGCAAACTACAGGTAGTGCTGCAGGGCCCACACCCTTTTACTTGCCTCACAGAGCAGATCTGGAGCTGTTACAGTGCCCAGCTGCTGCAAGAAATCAGCTTGAATGCTTCAGGGGCTGGGGCATTGCCAACATGAGCCCCACACCGAAGGAGGGTGGGGGTGTTTAATGCGAACTAAGGGTTACCCAAGCGCCGCAAAAGGCCGCCATGCCCTGCACGCCCCTTTTCTCTTTTCATATGCAGACGAGGGTTGAAGCCAACTTTGACCCACTGCTTGGATGGCATTACCATATGCAAATCAATCTGCTGCAGGCCTTCCCCCAGGAATGCTTGCACTAGTTGTTGCATTTGGTTTGTTGTTTGGGGGTGCTTCAGTATTAGGCAGCCTTCTGCCCTCCCATGTTCATCTGAAAATATGTGTTCTCCCTGCAGTTGTTGTCCCCAGATGAGAGTTCCCTTGTGCTGCCTCAGTTGAATCTCCTTTACTTGACAGAGATGTGCCTGAGCAGCGGCCCTCCCCAGCCCTATCCCAAATCATACTTATTTTGCATAGGAGATACCATGGTCATGAAGATTGTTCTCCCAGGGTGAGGTTCATTCATTGCATTCTGGGTATGCTGACCCCTGTGATTTCCCCAAATGTGGGAAACTCGACTGCATTATTTGTGGTAGTGGGGGACTGTGTTTGTGCTTTCCTCTGCTCAGCTCTGGTAAAAGTCAGATTTCTTTGTCTCAGATCTTCCTCTAGCCTTGTTCTTCTTTCGAGAGTTCCCTTTTGCTGCCTCAGTTGGATCTCCTTCACTTGACAGGGGGGTGCCCGAGCAGCGACCCTCCCCAGCTCTAGCCCAACTCCTACTTACCTGCCAGGTGAGATACTATGATCAGCAAGGTGCTTCTCCCAGGGCAAGGCTCACCCATTGCACTCTGGGTGTGCTGCTCCTGCGATTTCCCCAAATGTGGGAAACTTGACTGCATAATTTGTGTTTCCTCTGGTCGGCTCTCGTATAATTCAGATCTGTTTGTCTCAGGTCTCTCTCCAGCCTAGTTTGCTGTCTGTTTCAACTTCTCTTTTCTTGAGCCGCTCCCTTCTATGCCCTTGCGCATTATCTTGACTTCTCCCATCTGCTTACTTTGTGCCTTCCAACGCACAATGCGAACTACAGGTAGTGCTGCAGGGCCCACACCCTTTTACTTGCCTTACAGAGCAGCTCTGGAGCTATTACAGTGCCCAGCTGCTGCAAGTAATCAGCTTGAATGCTTCATGGGCTGGGGCATAGCCAACATGAGCCCCACACCGAAGTAGGGTGGAGGTGTTTAATGCGAACTAGGGGTCATCCAAGCGCCGCAAAAGGCCGCCATGCCCTGCACGCCCCTTTTCTCTTTTCATATGCAGACGAGGGTTGAAGCCAACTTTGACCCACTGTTTGGATGACATCACCATATGCAAATCCATCTGCTGCAGGCCTTCCCCCAGGAATGCTTGTACTAGTTGTTGCATTTGGTTTGTTGTTTGGGGGTGCTTCAGTATTAGGCAGCCTTCTGCCCTCCCATGTTCATCTGAAAATATGTGTTCTCCCTGCAGTTGTTGTCCCCAGATGAGAGTTCCCTTGTGCTGCCTCAGTTGAATCTCCTTTACTTGACAGAGATGTGCCTGAGCAGCGGCCCTCCCCAGCCCTATCCCAAATCATACTTATTTTGCATAGGAGATACCATGGTCATGAAGATTGTTCTCCCAGGGTGAGGTTCATTCATTGCATTCTGGGTATGCTGACCCCTGTGATTTCCCCAAATGTGGGAAACTCGACTGCATTATTTGTGGTAGTGGGGGACTGTGTTTGTGCTTTCCTCTGGTCAGCTCTGGTAAAAGCCAGATTTCTGTGTCTCAGATCTTCCTCTAGCCTTGTTCTTCTTTCGAGAGTTCTCTTGTGCTGCCTCAGTTGGATCTCCTTCACTTGACAGGGGGGTGCCCGAGCAGCGACCCTCCTCAGCTCTTGCCCAACTCCTACTTATCTGCCAGGTGAGATACTATGATCATGAAGGTGCTTCTCCCAGGGCAAGGCTCACCCATTGCACTCTGTGTGTGCTGCTCCAGCGATTTCCCCAAATGTGGGAAACTCGACTGCATAATTTGTGTTTCCCCTGGTCGGCTCTCGTATAATTCAGATCTCTTTGTCTCAGGTCTCTCTCCAGCCTAGTTTGCTGTCTGTTTCCACTTCTCTTTTCTTGAGCCGCTCCTTTCTATGCCCTTGCGCACTATCCTGACTTCTCCCGTCTGCTTACTTTGTGCCTTCCAACGCACAATGCGAACTACAGGTAGTGCTGCAGGGCCCACACCCTTTTAGTTGCCTTACAGAGCAGCTCTGGAGCTGTTACAGTGCCCAGCTGCTGCAAGAAATCAGCTTGAATGTTCTTCGTTGATTGATGGAAGAAACATCTTACAAAAACTCTCCAGATTATTGACTTTTTAAAGTTTTTCTAGGAAACGTTCTAGATGAATGCTTATTAGCGTTTGTCAGAATGTACGTTTGCAAAGTGTCACTGTGGCGCAATCAGTTAGCGTGTTCGGTTATTATCCAAAAGGTTGGTGGTTCAATCCCACCCAGGGACGTAATTTACCTTGTTATCAGATTTTGGTGATCTTTAAGTAGACAAGTCAAAATTTCAAACCCCCTCTTGTGGTGTAGGGTACCTGGCCTTCTCTGATGTAATCAGAGTTAGATTTGATTAAGTGATTTTATAAAAAAAACAGCTAGGAAGCACAATTTAGCAGTGGGTTGCAGAGAAAAAGAAATATGCTGGCAAAAAAATCCAATTGAGTGATTAAACAGCTCTTTATTTTCTGGCTTTATTTTTATGCTAACAAATTTGTTCTCTGAAAAGTGTCCACAAAGCCAAGTATCTGATTAACACCTTTGTAGGGATGGTTTTTCACCTATTACTAAATTAAACTTGCTTCATTGGAAAGGCAGCAAGATGCATCGTCATTTCAATATCTACTGAAATAATACAGGTTGACACCAGGAAACATTAACGCCACTGCATCCTTGCTGCTTTCTCATGTGGAAGTCTGTTTAATGTGAAAACAAGGTGATATCTAATTAGCACACAGGTAAGGAATTAAGAAAATCTTTATTTAAGGGTGAAGATGTTTCTCACAAAATCGTTGCCCCAATGCATCATTGAAATTCAAGCTGGAAAGATGATTTTAATATATCACTTGTACATTTTGTATTGCTCTTCTGGTGACAATGTAGTTTGTTTTTGTCAATTACCATTTTAATAATAGGGTAAAGAAAATTAAGTGGATTTTTGAAAGAAAACAATACTGTCAATATACTATTAAACAAATGAAAATGGTAAAAGTTATTGTACTTTAAGTAAAAATAAAAGAGCTAAAATATCAATCCCAATTTTGGATTACTTTAATTAAAAAAAAATGCATATAGCAGAGGGTAGTTTCAATCTGCCTACCTCTGGGTTATCGGCCCAGCATGCTTCCATTGCAGTACTCTGCTGCACATGTAAGTGCAAGAGATCCTGAAGCACTCACTCATCATGGGAAAGTACCAATGTGTTTCTTCGTTGGTTGATGGAAGAAACATCTTACAAAAACTCTCCAGATTATTGACTTTTTAAAGTTTTTCTAGGAAACGTTCTAGATGAATGCTTATTAGCCTTTGTCAGTATGAGCTTTTTGCAACGTGTCTCTGTGGCGCAATCGGTTAGTGTGTTTGGCTATTAACCAAAAGGTTGGTGGTTCAATCCCACCCAGGAACGTAATTGACCTTGTGATCAGATTTTGGTGATATTTAAGTAGACAAGTCAAAATTTCAAACCCCCTGTTATGGTGTGGGTACCTGGCCTTCCCTGATGTAATCAGAGTTAGATTTGATTCAGTGATTTTATAAAAACAGCTAGGAAGCACAATTTAGCAGTAGGTTGCAGAGAAAAAAAATATGCTGGCAGAAAAATCCAATTGAGTGATTAAACAGCTCTTCATTTTCTGGCTTTATTTTTATGCTAACAAATGTGTTCTCTGAAAAGTGTCCACAAAGCCAAGTCTCTGATTAACACCTTTGTAAGGATGGTTTTTCACCTATTACTAAATTAAACTTGCTTCATTGGAAAGGCAGCAAGATGCATCCTCATTTCAATGTCTACTGAAATAATACAGGTTGACACCAGGAAACATTAACGCCACTGCATCCTTGCTGCTTTCTCATGTGGAAGTCTGTTTAATGTGAAAACAAGGTGATATCTAATTAGCACACAGGTAAGGAATTAAGAAAATCTTTATTTAAGGGTGAAGATGTTTCTCACAAAATCGTTGCCCCAATGCATCATTGAAATTCAACCTGGAAAGATGATTTTAATATATCACTTGTACATTTTGTATTGCTCTTCTGGTGACAATGTAGTTTGTTTTTGTCAATTACCATTTTAATAATAGGGTAAAGAAAATGAAGTGGATTTTTGAAAGAAAACAATACTGTCAATATACTATTAAAACAAATTAAAATGGTAAAAGTTATTGTACTTTAAGTAAAAATAAAAGAGCAAAAATATCCATCCCAGTTTTGGATTACTTTAATTAACAAAAAAAATGCATATAGCAAAGGATAGTTTCAATCTGCCTACCTCTGGGTTATGGGCCCAGCATGCTTCCATTGCAGTACTCTGCTGCACATGTAAGTGCAAGAGATCCTGAAGCACTCACTCATCATGGGAAAGTACCAATGTGTTTCTTTGTTGGTTGTTGGAAGAAACATCTTACAAAAACTCTCCAGATTATTGACTTTTTAAAGTTTTTCTAGGAAACGTTCTAGATGAATGCTTATTAGCCTTTGTCAGTATGTACTTTTTGCAAAGTGTCTCTGTGGCGCAATTGGTTAGTGTGTACGGCTATTAACCAAAAGGTTGGTGGTTAAATCCTACCCAGGGACGTAATTGACCTTGTGATCAGATTTTGGTGATTTTTAAGTAGACAAGTCAAAATTTCAAACCCCCTCTTATTGTGTAGGGTACCTAGCCTTCTCTGATGTAATCAGAGTTAGATTTGATTCAGTGATTTTATAAAAACAGCTAGGAAGCACAATTTAGCAGTGGTTTGCAGAGAAAAAAAATATGCTGGCAGAAAAATCCAATTGAGTGATTAAACAGCTCTTCATTTTCTGGCTTTATTTTTATGCTAACAAATTTGTTCTCTGAAAAGTGTCCACAAAGCCAAGTCTCTGATTAACACCTTTGTAAGGATGGTTTTTCACCTATTACTAAATTAAACTTGCTTCATTGGAAAGGCAGCAAGATGCATCCTCATTTCAATGTCTACTGAAATAATACAAGTTGACACCAGGAAACATTAACGCCACTGCATCCTTGCTGCTTTCTCATGTGGAAGTCTGTTTAATGCGAAAACAAGGTGATATCTAATTATCACACAGGTAAGGAATTAAGAAAATCTTTATTTAAGGGTGAAGATGTTTCTCACAAAATCGTTGCCCCAATGCATCATTGAAATTCAAGCTGGAAAGACGATTTTAATATATCACTTGTACATTTTGTATTGCTCTTCTGGTGACAATGTAGTTTGTTTTTGTCAATTACCATTTTAATAATAGGGTAAAGAAAATTAAGTGGATTTTTGAAAGAAAACAATACTGTCAATATACTATTAAAACAAATTAAAATGGTAAAAGTTATTGTACTTTAAGTAAAAATAAAAGAGCCAAAATATCAATCCCAGTTTTGGATTACTTTAATTAACAAAAAAAAAGCATATAGCAAAGGATAGTTTCAATCTGCCTACCTCTGGGTTATGGGCCCAGCATGCTTCCATTGCTGTACTCTGCTGCACATGTAAGTGCAAGAGATCCTGAAGCACTCACTCATCATGGGAAAGTACCAATGTGTTTCTTCGTTGGTTGATGGAAGAAACATCTTACAAAAATTCTCCAGATTATTGACTTTTTAAAGTTTTTCTAGGAAACGTTTTAGATGAATGCTTATTAGCCTTTGTCAGTATTTACTTCTGCAAAGTGTCTCTGTGGCGCAATCAGTTAGCGTGTACGGCTACTAACCAAAAGGTTGGTGGTTCAATCACACCCAGGGACGTAATTGACCTTGTGATCAGATTTTGGTGATCTTTAAGTAGACAAGTCAAAATTTCAAACCCCCTGTTATGGTGTAGGGTACCTGGCCTTCTCTGATGTAATCAGAGTTAGATTTGATTCAGTGATTTTATTAAAACAGCTAGGAAGCACAATTTAGCAGTGGGTTGCAGAGAAAAAGAAATATGCTGGCAAAAAAATCCAATTGAGTGATTAAACAGCTCTTCATTTTCTGGCTTTATTTTTATGCTAACAAATTTGTTCTCTGAAAAGTGTCCACAAAGCCAAGTCTCTGATTAACACCTTTGTAGGGATGGTTTTTCACCTATTACTAAATTAAACTTGCTTCATTGGAAAGGCAGCAAGATGCATCCTCATTTCAATGTCTACTGAAATAATACAGGTTGACACCAGGAAACATTAACGCCACTGCATCCTTGCTGCTTTCTCATGTGGAAGTCTGTTTAATGTGAAAACAAGGTGATATCTAATTAGCACACAGGTAAGGAATTAAGAAAATCTTTATTTAAGGGTGAAGATGTTTCTCACAAAATCGTTGCCCCAATGCATCATTGAAATTCAAGCTGGAAAGATGATTTTAATATATCACTTGTACATTTTGTATTGCTCTTCTGGTGACAATGTAGTTTGTTTTTGTCAATTACCATTTTAATAATAGGGTAAAGAAAATTAAGTGGATTTTTGAAAGAAAACAATACTGTCAATATACTATTAAAACAAATTAAAATGGTAAAAGTTATTGTACTTTAAGTAAAAATAAAAGAGCAAAAATATCAATCCCAGTTTTGGATTACTTTAATTAACAAAAAAAAATGCATATAGCAAAGGATAGTTTCAATCTGCCTACCTCTGGGTTATGGGCCCAGCATGCTTCCATTGCAGTACTCTGCTGCACATGTAAGTGCAAGAGATCCTGAAGCACTCACTCATCATGGGAAAGTACCAATGTGTTTCTTCGTTGGTTGATGGAAGAAACATCTTACAAAAACTCTCCAGATTATTGACTTTTTAAAGTTTTTCTAGGAAACGTTCTAGATGAATGCTTATTAGCCTTTGTCAGTATGTACTTTTGCAAAGTGTTTCTGTGGTGCAATTGGTTAGTGTGTAAGACTATTAACCAAAAGGTTGGTGGTTCAATCCCACCCAGGAATGTAATTGACCTTGTGATCAGATTTTGGTGATATTTAAGTAGACAAGTCAAAATTTAAAACCCCCTCTTATTGTGTAGGGTACCTAGCCTTCTCTGATGTAATCAGAGTTAGATTTGATTCAGTGATTTTATAAAAAAAACAGCTAGGAAGCACAATTTAGCAGTGGGTTGCAGATAAAAAAAATATGCTGGCAAAAAAATACAATTGAGTGATTAAACAGCTCTTCATTTTCTGGCTTTATTTTTATGCTAACAAATTTGTTCTCTGAAATGTGTCCACAAAGCCAAGTCTCTGATTAACACCTTTGTAGGGATGGTTTTTCACCTATTACTAAATTAAACTTGCTTCATTGGAAAGGCAACAAGATGCATCCTCATTTCAATGTCTACTGAAATAATACAGGTTGACACCAGGAAACATTAACGCCACTGCATCCTTGCTGCTTTCTCATGTGGAAGTCTGTTTAATGTGAAAACAAGGTGATATCTAATTATCACACAGGTAAGGAATTAAGAAAATCTTTATTTAAGGGTGAAGATGTTTCTCACAAAATCGTTGCCCCAATGCATCATTGAAATTCAAGCTGGAAAGATGATTTTAATATATCACTTGTACATTTTGTATTGCTCTTCTGGTGACAATGTAGTTTGTTTTTGTCAATTACCATTTTAATAATAGGGTAAAGAAAATTAAGTGGATTTTTGAAAGAAAACAATACTGTCAATATACTATCAAAACAAATTAAAATGGTAAAAGTTATTGTACTTTAAGTAAAAATAAAAGAGCCAAAATATCAATCCCAGTTTTGGATTACTTTAATTAACAAAAAATAAATGCATATAGCAAAGGATAGTTTCAATCTACCTACCTCTGGGTTATGGGCCCAGCATGCTTCCATTGCAGTACTCTGCTGCACATGTAAGTGCAAGAGATCCTGAAGCACTCACTCATCATGGTAAAGTACCAATGTGTTTCTTCATTGGTTGATGGAAGAAACATCTTACAAAAACTCTCCAGATTATTGACTTTTTAAAGTTTTTCTAGGAAACGTTCTAGATGAATGCTTATTAGCCTTTGTCAGTATGTACTTTTGCAAAGTGTCTCTGTGGCGCAATTGGTTAGTGTGTAAGGCTATTAACCAAAAGGTTGGTGGTTCAATCCCACCCAGGGACGTAATTGACCTTGTGATCAGATTTTGGTGATATTTAAGTAGACAAGTCAAAATTTCAAACCCCATCTTATTGTGTAGGGTACCTGGCCTTCTCTGATGTTATCAGAGTTAGATTTGATTCAGTGATTTTATAAAAAACAGCTAGGAAGCACAATTTAGCAGTGGGTTGCAGAGAAAAAAAATATGCTGGCAAAAAATCCAATTGAGTGATTAAACAGCTCTTCATTTTCTGGTTTATTTTTATGCTAACAAATTTGTTCTCTGAAAAGTGTCCACAAAGCCAAGTCTCTGATTAACACCTTTGTAGGGATGGTTTTTCACCTATTACTAAATTAAACTTGCTTCATTGGAAAGGCAGCAAGATACATCCTCATTTCAATGTCTACTGAAATAATACAGGTTGACACCAGGAAACATTAACGCCACTGCATCCTTGCTGCTTTCTCATGTGGAAGTCTGTTTAATGTGAAAACAAGGTGATATCTAATTATCACACAGGTAAGGAATTAAGAAAATCTTTATTTAAGGGTGAAGATGTTTCTCACAAAATCGTTGCCCCAATGCATCATTGAAATTCAAGCTGGAAAGATGATTTTAATATATCACTAGTACATTTTGTATTGCTCTTCTGGTGACAATGTAGTTTGTTTTTGTCAATTACCATTTTAATAATAGGGTAAAGAAAATTAAGTGGATTTTTGAAAGAAAACAATACTGTCAATATACTATTAAAACAAATTAAAATGGTAAAAGTTATTGTACTTTAAGTAAAAATAAAAGAGCAAAAATATCAATCCCAGTTTTGGATTACTTTAATTAACAAAAAAAATGCATATAGCAAAGGATAGTTTCAATCTGCCTATCTCTGGGTTATGGGCCCAGCATGCTTCCATTGCAGTACTCTGCTGCACATGTAAGTGCAAGAGATCCTGAAGCACTCACTCATCATGGGAAAGTACCAATGTGTTTCTTCATTGGTTGATGGAAGAAACATCTTACAAAAACTCTCCAGATTATTGACTTTTCAAAGTTTTTCTAGGAAACGTTCTTGATGAATGCTTATTAGCCTTTGTCAGTATGTACTTTTTGCAAAGTGTCTCTGTGGTGCAATTGGTTAGTGTGTAAGGCTATTAACCAAAAGGTTGGTGGTTCAATCCCACCCAGGAACGTAATTGACCTTGCAATCAGATTTTGGTGATCTTTAAGTAGACAAGTCAAAATTTCAAACCCCCTGTTATGGTGTAGGGTACCTGGCCTTCTCTGATGTAATCAGAGTTAGATTTGATTCAGTGATTTTATAAAAACAGCTAGGAAGCACAATTTAGCAGTGGGTTGCAGAGAAAAAGAAATATGCTGGCAGAAAAATCCAATTGAGTGATTAAACAGCTCTTCATTTTCTGGCTTTATTTTTATGCTAACAAATTTGTTCTCTGAAAAGTGTCCACAAAGCAAAGTCTCTGATTAACACCTTTGTAGGGATGGTTTTTCACCTATTACTAAATTAAACTTGCTTCATTGGAAAGGCAGCAAGATGCATCCTCATTTCAATGTCTACTGAAATAATACAGGTTGACACCAGGAAACATTAACGCCACTGCATCCTTGCTGCTTTCTCATGTGGAAGTCTGTTTAATGTGAAAACAAGGTGATATCTAATTAGCACACAGGTAAGGAATTAAGAAAATCTTTATTTAAGGGTGAAGATGTTTCTCACAAAATCGTTGCCCCAATGCATCATTGAAATTCAAGCTGGAAAGATGATTTTAATATATCACTTGTACATTTTGTATTGCTCTTCTGGTGACAATGTAGTTTGTTTTTGTCAATTACCATTTTAATAATAGGGTAAAGAAAATGAAGTGGATTTTTGAAAGAAAACAATACTGTCAATATACTATTAAAACAAATTAAAATGGTAAAAGTTATTGTACTTTAAGTAAAAATAAAAGAGCAAAAATATCAATCCCAGTTTTGATTACTTAAATTAACAAAAAAAATGCATATAGCAAAGGATAGTTTCAATCTGCCTATCTCTGGGTTATGGGCCCAGCATGCTTCCATTGCAGTACTCTGCTGCACATGTAAGTGCAAGAGATCCTGAAGCACTCACTCATCATGGGAAAGTACCAATGTGTTTCTTCATTGGTTGATGGAAGAAACATCTTACAAAAACTCTCCAGATTATTGACTTTTTAAAGTTTTTCTAGGAAACGTTCTTGATGAATGCTTATTAGCCTTTGTCAGTATGTACTTTTTGCAAAGTGTTTCTGTGGTGCAATTGGTTAGTGTGTAAGGCTATTAACCAAAAGGTTGGTGGTTCAATCCCACCCAGGAACGTAATTGACCTTGTGATCAGATTTTGGTGATATTTAAGTAGACAAGTCAAAATTTCAAACCCCCTCTTATTGTGTAGGGTACCTGGCCTTCTCTGATGTAATCAGAGTTAGATTTGATTCAGTGATTTTATAAAAAACAGCTAGGAAGCACAATTTAGCAGTGGGTGGCAGAGAAAAAAAATATGCTGGCAAAAAAAATCCAATTGAGTGATTAAACAGCTCTTCATTTTCTGGCTTTATTTTTATGCTAACAAATTTGTTCTCTGAAAAGTGTCCACAAAGCCAAGTCTCTGATTAACACCTTTGTAGGGATGGTTTTTCACCTATTACTAAATTAAACTTGCTTCATTGGAAAGGCAGCAAGATGCATCCTCATTTCAATGTCTACTGAAATAATACAAGTTGACACCAGGAAACATTAACGCCACTGCATCCTTGCTGCTTTCTCATGTGGAAGTCTGTTTAATGCGAAAACAAGGTGATATCTAATTAGCACACAGGTAAGGAATTAAGAAAATCTTTATTTAAGGGTGAAGATGTTTCTCACAAAATCGTTGCCCCAATGCATCATTGAAATTCAAGCTGAAAAGATGATTTTAATATATCACTTGTACATTTTGTATTGCTCTTCTGGTGACAATGTAGTTTGTTTTTGTCAATTACCATTTTAATAATAGGGTAAAGAAAATTAAGTGGATTTTTGAAAGAAAACAATACTGTCAATATACTATTAAAACAAATTAAAATGGTAAACGTTATTGTACTTTAAGTAAAAATAAAAGAGCCAAAATATCAATCCCAGTTTTGGATTACTTTAATTAACAAAAAAAAAGCATATAGCAAAGGATAGTTTCAATCTGCCTACCTCTGGGTTATGGGCCCAGCATGCTTCCATTGCTGTACTTTGCTGCACATGTAAGTGCAAGAGATCCTGAAGCACTCACTCATCATGGGAAAGTACCAATGTGTTTCTTCGTTGGTTGATGGAAGAAACATCTTACAAAAACTCTCCAGATTATTGACTTTTTAAAGTTTTTCTAGGAAACGTTTTAGATGAATGCTTATTAGCCTTTGTCAGTATACCCTGTCGCAAAGTGTCTTTGCGGCGCAATCAGTTAGTGTGTACGGCTATTAACTAAAAGGTTGGTGGTTCAATCCCACCCAGGGATGTAATTGATCTTGTTATCAGATTTTGGTGATCTTTAAGTAGACAAGTCAAAATTTCAAACCCCCTCTTATGGTGTAGGGTACCTGGCCTTCTCTGATGTAATCAGAGTTAGATTTGATTCATTGATTTTATAAAAACAGCTAGGAAGCACAATTTAGCAGTGGTTTGCAGAGAAAAAAAATATGCTGGCAGAAAAATCCAATTGAGTGATTAAACAGCTCTTCATTTTCTGGCTTTATTTTTATGCTAACAAATTTGTTCTCTGAAAAGTGTCCACAAAGCCAAGTCTCTGATTAACACCTTTGTAAGGATGGTTTTTCACCTATTACTAAATTAAACTTGCTTCATTGGAAAGGCAGCAAGATGCATCCTCATTTCAATGTCTACTGAAATAATACAAGTTGACACCAGGAAACATTAACGCCACTGCATCCTTGCTGCTTTCTCATGTGGAAGTCTGTTTAATGCGAAAACAAGGTGATATCTAATTATCACACAGGTAAGGAGTTAAGAAAATCTTTATTTAAGGGTGAAGATGTTTCTCACAAAATCGTTGCCCCAATGCATCATTGAAATTCAAGCTGGAAAGATGATTTTAATATATCACTTGTACATTTTGTATTGCTCTTCTGGTGACAATGTAGTTTGTTTTTGTCAATTACCATTTTAATAATAGGGTAAAGAAAATTAAGTGGATTTTTGAAAGAAAACAATACTGTCAATATACTATTAAAACAAATTAAAATGGTAAAAGTTATTGTACTTTAAGTAAAAATAAAAGAGCCAAAATATCAATCCCAGTTTTGGATTACTTTAATTAACAAAAAAAAAGCATATAGCAAAGGATAGTTTCAATCTGCCTACCTCTGGGTTATGGGCCCAGCATGCTTCCATTGTTGTACTCTGCTGCACATGTAAGTGCAAGAGATCCTGAAGCACTCACTCATCATGGGAAAGTACCAATGTGTTTCTTCGTTGGTTGATGGAAGAAACATCTTACAAAAACTCTCCAGATTATTGACTTTTTAAAGTTTTTCTAGGAAACGTTTTAGATGAATGGTTATTAGCCCTTGTCAGTATATACTTTTGCAATGTGTCTCTGTGGCGCAATTAGTTAGTGTGTACGGCTATTAACCAAAAGGTTGGTGGTTCAATCCCCCCCAGGTACGTAATTGACCTTGTTATCAGATTTTGGTGATCTTTAAGTAGACAAGTCAAAATTTCAAACCCCCTGTTATGGTGTAGGGTACATGGCCTTCTCTGATGTAATCAGAGTTAGATTTGATTCAGTGATTTTATAAAAACAGCTAGGAAGCACAATTTAGCAGTGGGTTGCAGAGAAAAAGAAATATGCTGGCAGAAAAATCCAATTGAGTGATTAAACAGCTCTTCATTTTCTGGCTTTATTTTTATGCTAACAAATTTGTTCTCTGAAAAGTGTCCACAAAGCAAAGTCTCTGATTAACACCTTTGTAGGGATGGTTTTTCACCTATTACTAAATTAAACTTGCTTCATTGGAAAGGCAGCAAGATGCATCCTCATTTCAATGTCTACTGAAATAATACAGGTTGACACCAGGAAACATTAACGCCACTGCATCCTTGCTGCTTTCTCATGTGGAAGTCTGTTTAATGTGAAAACAAGGTGATATCTAATTAGCACACAGGTAAGGAATTAAGAAAATCTTTATTTAAGGGTGAAGATGTTTCTCACAAAATCGTTGCCCCAATGCATCATTGAAATTCAAGCTGGAAAGATGATTTTAATATATCACTTGTACATTTTGTATTGCTCTTCTGGTGACAATGTAGTTTGTTTTTGTCAATTACCATTTTAATAATAGGGTAAAGAAAATGAAGTGGATTTTTGAAAGAAAACAGTACTGTCAATATACTATTAAAACAAATTAAAATGGTAAAAGTTATTGTACTTTAAGTAAAAATAAAAGAGCCAAAATATCAATCCCAGTTTTGGATTACTTTAATTAACAAAAAAAAATGCATATAGCAGAGGATAGTTTCAATCTGCCTACCTCTGGGTTATGGGCCCAGCATGCTTCCATTGCTGTACTCTGCTGCACATGTAAGTGCAAGAGATCCTGAAGCACTCACTCATCATGGGAAAGTACCAATGTGTTTCTTCGTTGGTTGATAGAAGAAACATCTTACAAAAACTCTCTAGATTATTGACTTTTTTAAGTTTTTCTAGGAAACGTTTTAGATGAATGCTTATTAGCATTTGTCAGTATGGACTTTTCCAAAGTGTCTCTGTGGCGCAATCAGTTAGTGTGTACGGCTATTAACCAAAAGGTTGGTGGTTCAATCCCACACAGGGACGTAATTGACCTTGTTATCAGATTTTGGTGATCTTTAAGTAGACAAGTCAAATTTCATACCCCCTGTTATTGTGTAGGGTACCTGGCCTTCTCTGATGTAATCAGAGTTAGATTTGATTCAATGATTTTATAAAAACATCTAGGAAGCACAATTTAGCAGTGGGTTGCAGAGAAAAAGAAATATGCTGGCAAAAAAATCAAATTGCGTGATTAAACAGCTCTTCATTTTCTGGCTTTATTTTATGCTAACAAATTTGTTCTCTGAAAAGTGTCCACAAAGCCAAGTCTCTGATTAACACCTTTGTAGGGATGGTTTTTCACCTATTACTAAATTAAACTTGCTTCATTGGAAAGGCAGCAAGATGCATCCTCATTTCAATGTCTACTGAAATAATACAGGTTGACACCAGGAAACATTAACGCCACTGCATCCTTGCTGCTTTCTCATGTGGAAGTCTGTTTAATGTGAAAACAAGGTGATATCTAATTAGCACACAGGTAAGGAATTAAGAAAATCTTTATTTAAGGGTGAAGATGTTTCTCACAAAATCGTTGCCCCAATGCATCATTGAAATTCAAGCTGGAAAGATGATTTTAATATATCACTTGTACATTTTGTATTGCTCTTCTGGTGACAATGTAGTTTGTTTTTGTCAATTACCATTTTAATAATAGGGTAAAGAAAATGAAGTGGATTTTTGAAAGAAAACAATACTGTCAATATACTATTAAAACAAATTAAAATGGTAAAAGTTATTGTACTTTAAGTAAAAATAAAAGAGACAAAATATCAATCCCAGTTTTGGATTACTTTAATTAACAAAAAAAAAATGCATATAGCAGAGGATAGTTTCAATCTGCCTACCTCTGGGTTATGGGCCCAGCATGCTTCCATTGCAGTACTCTGCTGCACATGTAAGTGCAAGAGAACCTGAAGCACTCACTCATCATGGGAAAGTACCAATGTGTTTCTTCGTTGGTTGATAGAAGAAACATCTTACAAAAACTCTCCAGATTATTGACTTTTTTAAGTTTTTCTAGGAAACGTTTTAGATGAATGCTTATTAGCCTTTGTCAGTATGGACTTTTGCAAAGTGTCTCTGTGGCGCAATCGGTTAGTGTGTTTGGCTATTAACCAAAAGGTTGGTGGTTCAATCCCACCCAGGGACGTAATTAACCTTGTGATCAGATTTTGGTGATATTTAAGTAGACAAGTCAAAATTTCAAACCTCCTCTTATGGTGTAGGGTACATGGCCTTCTCTGATGTAATCAGAGTTAGATTTGATTCAGTGATTTTATAAAAAACAGCTAGGAAGCACAATTTAGCAGTGGGTTGCAGAGAAAAAAAATATGCTGGCAGAAAAATCCAATCGAGTGATTAAACAGCTCTTCATTTTCTGGCTTTATTTTTATGCTAACAAATTTGTTCTCTGAAAAGTGTCCACAAAGCCAAGTCTCTGATTAACACCTTTGTAAGGATGGTTTTTCACCTATTACTAAATTAAACTTGCTTCATTGGAAAGGCAGCAAGATGCATCCTCATTTCAATGTCTACTGAAATAATACAAGTTGACACCAGGAAACATTAACGCCACTGCATCCTTGCTGCTTTCTCATGTGGAAGTCTGTTTAATGTGATAACAAATGTGTGTGTTTTTTTTCAACCTGGAAGCCCAACATCGATTAAGATCGATCTTAAATAGACCCCTGGGTTTTAAGGATAACCATGGTTGAGTCCAATGGTTAATTCACATTGACCGAAGTTCTAATTAAGTCACCTGTGCTCAAGCATGATATCCTTAAAATCTGGATTGCAATGACAGCATTTTGGAACTATGCCTAAGGGTTTAATTTTTACATTTATCCACTGACAATAAATCTACCTACAATATCCCTGTAACTGTTATGATTACAGTATTTCACTAAATAATTTAATTTGCTGAACCTTCTGTAAAAATAAATATTAAGCTGCTGTAATTCCCAGATGCAGCAAATTTGTTAGCTAGTGGGCAAAACCATGTGCACTGCAGGGATGGGGGGGGGGGCAGATATAACATTTGCAGAGAGATTTAGGTGGGTTATATTGTTTGTGTGCAGGGTAAATACTGGCTGTTTTGTTTTTACACTGCAATTTAGATTTCAGTTTGAACACACCGCACCAAAATCTAACTCTCTCTGCACATATTATACACCCCCCCCCTGCAGTGTACATGGTTTTAGCTAATAAATTTGCTGCTGTGATCAGATCTGAGTTAAGCCCTATGTATTTGGCACTGGCAAAGGGTTAGAGGCCTTGCTGTAGAGCTCACACCTTTCTTATCATGCATTGTAATATTTCCTATGTCCTGATGTTGTGCTCTCTGCTCCATCCAAGTAAACAGCAATGTAGCATGGCTATCAAAGAGCGTGAAGATTGCAGATTTCCTGGGATTAATGCTAAGGAATGCTATTCCAGAGGCTGCTGCTTTAATTCAAGTGTCACTGGGGTTAAATGGTGTTTTTACCTTAAAAACACAGGTAGAGTATATAGTACAGTGGTAAAGTGGGAGCATGTAGTGCTATTGATTACAGATTTGATGGAGCTTAAACATGGATAAGGTCCATGGCTCTAAGAGT
>NW_026968841.1:0-66444 GCF_028390025.1 Pseudophryne corroboree | reverse complement strand
GTTTTGCACATCACAGAGGAACCCCCTGTCCCTGACAAGAGGGTACATATGTACAAGGGAAAGAAGCCTGAGGTAACCTTTGAGGGGGTCACACGAGCTGAACGAGTTATGTGAAAAAGCTTGGGAATCTCCAGATAAAAGACTGCAGATTTCCAAAAGGATTCTTATGGCGTATCCTTTTCCATCAATGGATAGGTTACGATGGAAATCCTCCCGTAGGATGGACAAAGCATTAACACGCACAGCTACAGTTGGAAAATCAAATTTTTTACCTTATGTTCCCTCACAGCATAAGAAAGCTCCGCATTATCAAATGCAGTCCTTTCGGTCACAAAGAAACAAGAAAGTGCGAGGTGCGTCCTTTCTTGCCAGAGGTAGGGGCAGAGGAATAAAGCTGCACAACACAGCTAGTTCCCAGGAACAGAAGTCCTCCCCGGCCTCTACAAAATCTACCTCATGACGCTGGGGCTCCACTGGCAGAGTCCGGCCCATGTGATGTCATGCAGCTGCTCTGACCACGCCTCCTGTTTCTCCGTTGCCGACCCCATTTTGAAACCGTGCCCCCGCACCGCTCCATCTCCGACTTGGAAATGGAGTGTTGTTGACCCCCCTCCCCCCCCCCCTTCACCGATTCACTGGCAGAGGTGATCGCATTATCTGCGGGGTGCCGCAGAAAATGCAGGCGGATGCGTATGCTCTTAGCAGTTTTTGCAGTTGGATTGCGATCCAACCTGAATCAGGCCCCATTACCTATCACAATGCACTGCGGGTAGTACAAAATGGGGTTAATATAGGAGAAAAAACCCCAGAGCTGAGCTCCTTAACTGTCCCTGGTGGCTAGTGGAGCGGCTGCCCAGTAATCAGTGTCCACGCCAGTGCGCACACGGCCCGCCCCCATCAGCGGCCTCGTGATCCCGGAGGGCGGTGTGTGTGTGACTGACCTTAGGAAGAAACCGGAGCCTCCGCTGCAGTGACCCAGCAACCGGGGCACGGGAGTATACTGCGCCACTGGGAGTGATGGAGCTGCAGTAAAGAGGTCTATTAGACCTAGCCTGCTGCAGCCCTTGTAGATTCTTATAAAAAAAGTTCTTCTTTTCTTGCCAAAATTAATAGCTAAGAATAGGCTGCCTGAGGCAGCCCCCTGTTAAGTGGCCTGCTACTGAAGGCACCAACTACAAACTGAGCTCCCTGTTCATGGAAGCGAGGTTATAGAGGAGGGGGCGCTGAGCATCTTGGGAACAGTCAAAAGCTTTGAGCCTGTTGGTGCCTCAGATCAAGATCCTACTCTGGTGTACATATACAATGTGAATCCTTGTGGAGTCCAGTGTACCCCACAGAAGAAATGAATGCGTCACACCCATTGGCAGCAACATTAGAATAGCTGCTGATGGGCACAATTGAGAAAGGAAGGGGGGAAAACATTTGAATCCAGCACATATATGTAATTTGAATATGTAATTTGTACCTTCCTACTTTAAAATGTAATGGATGAACCTCACCCTGTGAGAACTATCTTCATGATCAAGAGATCTCATATGCAAGATAAGTATGTGTTGGGATAGGGCTGTGGAGGGCGGCTGCTCGGGCACACCCCTGTCAAGTTAAGGAGATTCAACTGAGGAAGCACAAGGGAACTCTCATCTGGGAACAACAACTGCAGGGAGAACACATTTTCAGACGAATGTGGGAGGGCAGAAGGCTGCCTAATACTGAAGCACCCCCAAACAACAAACCAAATGCAACAACTACTGCAAGCATTCCTGGGGGAAGGCCTGCAGCAGATGGATTTGCATATAGTGATGTCATCCAAGCAGTGGGCATAGTTGGCTGCAACCCTCGTCTGCATATGAAAAGAGAAAAGGGTCACGCAGGGCATGGCGGCCTTTGTGGGGTTGCGCTTGGATGACCCCTAAATCGCTTTATACACCCCCACCCCCCATCAGTGTGGGCTCATGTTGGCCATGCCCCAGCCCCTGAAGCATTCAAGCTGATTTCTTGCAGCAGCTGGACCCAGAAACAGCTCCAGAGTTGCTCTACAAGACAAGTAAAAGGGTGTGAGCCCTGCAGCACCACCTGTAGTTTGCATACACACATATATAGGACAGCATCTCTTATATGCCCCAGGGTCAATAAAATAGTATCCTTATCTAGGGTATCCATCCCCTCAGATAAGGTATCCGTCCATGCCGCTACAGCACTACACACCCAGGCCGACGCAATTGCCGGTCTGAGTAAGGTACCTGAATGTGTATAAATGGACTTCAGGGTAATCTCCTGTTTGCGGTCAGCAGACTCTTTGAGGGTAGCCGTATACTGGGACGGGAGGGCTACCTTCTTGGATAAGCGTGTTAATGCTTTGTCCACCCTAGGGGAGGATTCCCATCGTAACCTATCCATTGATGGGAAAGGATACGCCATAAGAATCCTTTTGGAAATCTGCAGTCTTTTATCTGGAGATTCCCAAGCTTTTTCACATAACTCGTTCAGCTCGTGTGACCCCCTCAAAGGTTACCTCAGGCTTTTTCACCTTGTACATATGTAACCTCTTGTCAGGGACAGGGGGTTCCTCTCTGATGTGCAAAACATCTTTTATTGCCATAATCATATATCGAATGGATTTTGCCAATTTTGGCTGTAACTTTGCATCATCGTAATCGACACTGGAGTCAGAATCCGTGTCTGTATCTGTGTCAACAATCTGGGATAGTGGGCGCTTATGAGACCCTGACAGTCCCTGCAACATAGGATCAGGCATGGGTTGAGACCCTGACTGTCCCAAAGCTTCAGCCTTGTCTAATCTTTTGTGCAATGAGTTTACACTAGCATTTAAAACATTCCACATATCCATCCAATCAGCTGTCGGCGGAGACACCACATTCATTTGCTCCTGCTCCTCTCTAATATAGCCTTCTTCCTCAGACATGTCGACACATGTGTACCGACACACCACACACACAGGGAATGCTTTTTCTGAAGACAGTTTCCCCACAAGGCCCTTTGGAGAGACAGAGAGAGAGTATGCCAGCACACACCCCAGCGCTATATAACCCAGGAATACACAGTAACTTAATGTTTGCCCAGTAGTACTGCAGCATGTAATTTGCGCCAAATTATGTGCCCCCCCCCCCTCTTTTCAACTCTCTTGTCTACCGTGGTATAAGCAGGGGAGAGTCCGGGGAGCTTCCTCTCAGCAGTGCTGTGAAGAAAAAATGGCGCTGGTGAGTGCTGAGGGAGAAGCCCCGCACCCTCGGCGGCAGGCTTCTGTCCCGCTTAAACTGTAAAATTGGCGGGGGCTCATACATATATACAGTGCCCCGCTGTATATGTGTTATATTTTTGCCAAAAAGAGGTTTATATTGCTGCCCAGGGTGCCCCCCCCCCCCTGCGCCCTGCACCCTTACAGTGACCGGAGTGTGTGAGGTGTATGGGAGCAATGGCGCACAGCTGCAGTGCTGTGCGTTACTTCAGTGAAGATCATGAAGTCTTCTGCCGCCTCTGAAGTCTTCTTTTCTTCTCATACTCACCCGGCTTCTATCTTCCGGCTCTGCAAGGGGGACGGAGGCGCGGCTCTGGGACGGACGGCGAGGGTGAGATCCTGCGTACCAATCCCTCTGGAGCTAATGGTGTCCAGTAGCCTAAGAAGCAGGACCTTGCAACTCAGAGAGTAGGGCTGCTTCTCTCCCCTCAGTCCCTCGATGAGGGAGTCTGTTGCCAGCAGTGCTCCCTGAAAATTAAAAACCTAACAAAATACTTTCTGTCAGAAAGCTCAGGAGAGCTCCTGAAAAGCACCCAGTCTCCACTGGGCACAGTATCAAACTGAGGTCTGGAGGAGGGGCATAGAGGGAGGAGCCAGTGCACACCCAGAACTAAAGTCTTTCTTAAAGTACCCATGTCTCCTGCGGAGCCTATCTATCCCCATGGTCCTTACGGAGTCCCCAGCATCCTCTAGGACGTTAGAGAAAATAGGATTTTAATACCTACCGGTAAATCCTTTTCTCTTAGTCCGTAGAGGATGCTGGGCACCCGTCCCAGTGCGTACTGTGTCTGCAGTTATTAAATGGCCCTTAACTCCAGAACATTTATGTGGAGAAAACTTTCCTGACTTGACCATCTTCCTTGGATGTTTTCCCCCTGTGTGACTGCTCCCCAGCCTCGGAGGGTTGCATCCTTGGTCCCTAGGATCCAGTCCTGGATCCCGAACCATCGCCCCTCTAGGAGGTGAGAACTGTGCAGCCACCAATGGAGTAAGATTCTGGTCTTGGAAGACTGGATTATCCTCCGGTGCATGTGTAGGTGGGATCCGGACCACTTGTCCAACAGGTCCCACTGGAACACTCTGGCATGGAACCTGCCAAACTGAATGGCCTCGTAGGCCGCAACCATCTTCCCCAGCAACAGAATGCATTGATGGATTAACACTCTTGCTGGTTTCAGAATTTGTTTGACCAGACTCTGGAACTCCATAGCCTTTCCACTGGAAGAAAGCCTCTTCTGTGTCCAGTATGACTCCCAGAAACAACAACCGCGTCATTGGGACCAACTGCGATTTTGGCAAGTTTAGGAGCCAACCATGTTGTTGAAGAACTGTCAGGGAGAGTAGATGTTTTGCACCAACTGGTCCCTGGATCTCGCCTTTATCAGGAGATCATCCAAGTACGGCATAATTGTGACTCCTTGCTTGCGAAGGAGAACCATCATTTCCACCATCACCCTGGTGAAAATCCTCGGAGCCGTGGACAGACCAAACGGCAACGTCTGAAATTGGTAATGACAATCCTGAATTGCAAACCTCAGGTAGCTTGATGCAGTGGCTAAACAGGAACATGTAATTAGGCATCCTTATGTCTACCAAAACCATGAAATCTCCTTCCTCCGGACTGGAGATCCCTACCCTGAGAGATTCCATCTTGAAATTGAATTTCTTCAGGTAGAAATTGAGGGATTTCAGATTTAAGATTGGTCTGACTGAGCCGTCCGGCTTCGGGAGCACGAAGAGGCTTGAATAAAAACCTTCTCCCTGCTGACTAAGGCCGATTTGAACAATCGGTGAGGGGGAACGTCTTGAAACCCCAGTTTGTACCCTTGTGACACTATTTGTAAAACCCACGAGTCCAGGTCCAAATTAATCCAGAACTGACTGAAGTGTTTTAGACGTGCCCCCACTGGTGTGGGCTCCTGCAAGAGAGCCCCAGCGTCATGCAGTGGATTTGGCAGAAGCAGAGGACGATCTCTGCTCCTGCGATCTTGAAGAGGCTACAGACCTCTTCCCTCTTCTCCTTCCTCTACCTGCAAAGAAAGGGGAATCTTAACTTCTTGCATATCTATTGGGACAAAATGACTGCGTTAGACAATGATGCGTCTTCATCCGTTGAGAGGGAACATAGGGCAAGAAGGTTGACTTACCTGCGGGAGCTGCCGAGATCAAATTAACTAGGCCGTTGCCAAACAAGGCTTCACCTTCATAGGGAAGAGACTCCCTTTCTTCTTGGAGTCAGCATCAGCATTCCCTTGGTGAATCCACAATGCCCTCCTATCCGAGACTGCCATGAAATTGGCCCGTGAACTCAAGAGTCCTATATCCCTTGCAGTCGTAAGTATGCTGCAGTGTCCTTGATATGATCCAACGTAAGGAGTATCCCATCTCTCCAAGATATCTATATCGGAAGACAAGGTATTCGACCAATTCTTGAATACTACTACTCACCCATGCGCATGTAATGGCAGGTCTAAGTAATGTACCCGTGGTTACATAACTAGAAATAATGTAGCTTCCTGCATATGATCCGCTGGATTTGTGACAGGGCCCCGTGCAGAACAGGGGGTGACTCCCACTTTATTCTGTCCGCAGCAGGAAATGAATAAACAATCGGAAACCTTTTGGGGATTTGAAACCATCTTGTCGAGCTGGCCCAGACTTTCTCAAACAGAGATGGAGGAACGTTACATCAGCTTTCATTATATATCTATATATACATACATATAGACCCCTTTGTCAGGAACAGCAGGGTCCTCAGTGATGTTAATATGTCCTTAATATCCACAATCATGTACTGAATGCTCCTTGCCAATATTGGATCTAATCAGGAAATATTATGGTCGACATAGGAATCAGTATCCGAGTCAGTATCAGTGTGTAGTAACATTTTTGCGGGCCTGAGGGAAAAGAAGCATAGCCATGAACATCACATCTATTCTCTACGTCTGTGTCTGGGACACAGATTTATCCAACCTCACTCTGATATTATTGAAACTTTCACCCAGTCAGTTATTGGTGGTGCCAACAGGGCCACCATCATATGTCTGCATTCCTAATATAGTTTCCTCTTGGGAAAAACATTCAGCCACCGACATGTTGACACACATGTACCAAGTACCCACAGACACATCGGCTTATCGGGGATAGACCTACAGTAAATCTGTCAGAGGGACAGAGAGGATTTTTCAGCTCACAACCCAGCGCCAAAAGTACACAGTCTGGGAAATAATAAACTCTATAGTGATAGACTTGTAACGCTCTATAGATGTGCTGGTGAGGTGAGGAAGAAGCCCCGCCGCTGTAATGGCACGCTTCTGTCCCGCTCAGAAACAAATAATTAATTACGCTGGCGGGGTAAGGACAGTGCCCAGGCACTAATGTCCACTTTTGCCAGCCTTTTGTGAGGAATTTATGCTGCCCAGGGTGCCCCCCCCCACCCACCCACATGCCCTGCACCCTGCAGTGCCTGTGTTTGTGTGGAAGCATGGCGCACAGCATTCCGCTCGCTGCGTGGTACCTCAGAATGCCGTCACTGGAGAAGAAGTCTTCTGTTCTTCTGCTACTCGCCTGTCTTCTGACTTCTGGCTCTGTAAGGGGGTGATGGCAGGCTACGGGAGTGGGCATCTAGGCGTACCCAGCGATCAGCACCCTCAGGAGCTAATGGTGTCCTGTCAGCCAGAAGCAGAGCCATTGAACTCACTAGAAGTTGGTCATACTTCTCTCCCCTAAGTTCCACGAAGCAGGGAGACTGTTGCCAGCAGCCTCCCTGAAAATAAGAAAAACTAACATAAGTCTTTTCAGAGAAACTCAGTAGAGCTCCCCTGTAGTGCATCCAGTCTCACTGGGCACAATTCTAAAACTGGAGTCTGGAGGAGGGGCATAGAGGGAGGAGACAGCTCACACCCTTTGAAAGTCTTAAAGTGCCCATGTCTCCTGCGGATCCCGTCTATACCCCATGGTTCTTAATGTGATCCCAGCATCCTCTAGGACGTATGAGAAAACAAATAACGCACACACGAGGAGGAGAGAACAAAGGAAGCTATAAGGAGGGGAGGGGAGGGGAGGGGAGGGGGGGGGGGAGGTAATGTAGTAAAGGGATATTGGATAAACTACAACCTTATACATATTCATTAATGTACCAGTAGTTAGAAGTAGAAGAGCTCTAACAGAAACCACAAAGCTTATCTAAAGCCACACCACACTGGATATGCCCAATCTCATTTGATCTTTGAAGCAAAGCAGTATTGGACTTTGTTACTACCAAGCAGTCTCCCATCCATGTATTATCAGATTCTTTAGGTGTTTTTAAACTACCAACACCCTTTTCTTGGTACTGTACATTTAATTTTTACACATATTCTTTTATGTACCAGAAGTTAGAAGTAGAAGAGCTCTAACAGAAACCACGAGCTCATCTACAGCCACAGCACACTGGATTTGCCCAATCTCTCCTGATCATGGAAGCTGAGCAGTGTTGGTCCTGGTTTTAGTACTTGGATGGGAGACCACCAGGAAATACCAGGAGCTGTGTGTATTTTTACAATACCAACACCGTTCTCTTGATGCATTCCATTTTGAAACATTGGGGCAGATCTATTAAGCCTGGTGAACTGATAAAGTGCAAGGTGATAAAGTACCAGCCAGTCAGCTCCTAACTGTCATTTTTCAAACCCAGCCTGTGACATGGCAATTAGGAGCTGATTGGCTGGTACTTTATCACCATGCAAATTATCATTTCACCAGGTTTAATAAATCGTCCGCTTATTCATTTATGTACGAGTAGTTAGAAGTAGAAGAACTCTAACAGAAACCACTAAGCTCATCTACAGCCACACCACACTGTATATGCCCAATATCACCTGATCTTAGGCCTGGTTTGTTCTTGGATGTGAGACCACCTGGGAATACCAGGTGCTGTAGGTAGTTTTATACTACCAACACCGTTCTCTTGATGCATTCTATTTTGAAACTTATTCATTGATGTAGAAGTTAGAAACAGCAAAAATCATCTACAGCCGCATCACACTGGATATGTCCAATCCAGTGGCGTAACTAGAAATTTTTCTCCCCCAAGCCAAAAAATTCTTTGGCGCCCCCCCCCCCCCCTTCATGCTCCATAATTGGGAGCAAGAAAGGGATAAATATGCGCGCGCCTAAGGTGCGCGCGTCAAAAAAGGGGCGTGGTTTTGTTGGAGTGGGCGTGGTTTCGCATAAAGGGGCGTGGCATTGCAGGAAAAGACTACCTTATACCCCAGTTTTGCAACCTGCACGCCCATACGTTGGCCACCACAGGAAAGAAAAATAATCCTGATTCATGCCCCTTACATTATTTGTCATTTTTCCTCCTTATAGTAATGCCCAGTATACATTATGCCACATACTGCAATGGCCCTTAGACATTATGCCGCACACAATAATGCACGACACAATATGCACACACTGTAATGCCCCCGACACATTATGCCACACACCGTAATGTCTGTGACACATTATGCCACACACCGTAATGCCTGTGACACTTTATGACAGGAATCGCAATGCCCGTTATACATTATGCTACACACTGCAATGCCCCTGATACATTATAGCACATACAATGTCTGTGACACATTATGACACACACCGCAATGTCCGTGATACATTATGCCACACACTGCAATGCCCGATACATTATAGCACATACAATGCCTGTGACACATTATGCCACACACTGCACTGACCTTGAGACATTATACCACAATGCCCGTGATATAGTATACCATACACCGTAATGCCTGTGACACATACCGCAATGCCCTGCCCGTTATACCCTATGCCACACATCGCAATGCCCGTTATGTATTATGCCACACTGCAATGACCCTGAGACATTATACCACATACCACAATGCCCGTGATATAGTATACCACACACCGTAATGCCTGACACATTATGACACACACCGCAATGTCCGTGATACATTATGCCACACACTGCAATGACCCTGAGACATTATACCACATATCACAATGCCTGCGATATAGTATACCATACACCGTAATGCCTGCGACACATTATGACACACACCGCAATGTCCGTGATACATTATGCCACACACTGTAATGCCCATTACACATTAAGTCCTACAGTAAGGCTTCTAATTACTTTTCAATTACCTGCTCGTTGTCAGGGGTTTCATGCACTGGGTGTCATGCTCGTTGCCAGGGGTTTCATGCTCTTGGTTCCATGCACGGTGCCAGCGGTTTTCATGCTCAGGGTGTCATGCTCGTTGCCAGGGGTTTCATGCACTGGGTGTCATGCTCGTTGCCAGGTGTTTCATGCACTGGGTGTCATGCTCGTTGCCAGATGTTTCATGCACTGGGTGTCATGCTCGTTGCTAGGAGGTAGTCCTTGTTGCTAGGGCTGTGCTCCCAGTGCCACATATGTCCCCAGTGCCAGATATTCCCCCACGGTGCCAGGTACTTACATGCCCCAGTGCCAAATATAGTCGTCCCCCCCATGTGCCAGGTACACATATGCCCCCAGTGCCAGATATTCCCCCCCAGTGCCATATATGCCCCCAGTGCCAGATATTCCCCCCAGTGCCATATATGCCCCCCGTGCCATATATGCCCCCAGTGCCAGATACCCCCCCCCAGTGCCATATATGCCCCCAGTGCCAGATATTCCCCCCCAGTGCCATATATGCCCCAGTGCCAGATATCCCCCCCAGTGCCAGATATGCCCCCAGTGCCAGATATTCCCCCCAGTGCCAGAAATGCCCCAGTGCCAGATATTCCTCCCCCCCCCCGTGCCATATATGCCCCCAGTGCCAGATATTTACCCCCCCCGCCGTCGCTTTTTGGAGGGACACGGAGGGCACAGCTCGTCTCTCCTGTGTCCCTCCTGCTGCATCATCTCCGGCGGCCGCGGGTCTAATAGGGGGAAGTGCCGGTTCGTGAGCCAATTAGAGCTCACGGACGGCACTTCCCCCTATTAGACCCGCGGCCGCCGGAGATGATGCAGCAGGAGGGACACAGGGAGGCGCGCTGTGTGCCCTCCGTGTCCCTCCAAAAAGCGGCGGAGGGAAGGAGACTGCAGACTGACATGCGGACGCTCGTCCGCATGTCAGTCTGCTGTAAATCAGTGGCGCCCCCGCAGCCCCTCGCCCCCAAGCCACCGCGAGGACTGCGGGGGTAGTAGTTACGCCACTGGTCCAATCTCATCTGATGATGGAAGCTAAGCAGTGTTGTGCCTGGTTTGTTTTTGGATTTCAAGTCCTGCCTTCTGGTTTGGCCACGGCACCTCGGATATTCACCAAGGTCATGGCCGTGATGACGACCCTTCACCATCAGAGAATCAGGATCCTGCCAAATCTGGACGACTTGCTGATCCTGGTGAACTCCCAAGAGGTTCTCCACAGTTATCTGGAACTGGCGGTCCAATTCCTAAAAGTCCACGGGTGGCTCATCAACTGAAAAAAGTCCTCGCTGGTCCCTGCTCGGAACATTGTGCACCTAGGGGCACTGCTGGACACACACAGCCAACAATTGTTTCTGTCTCCAGAGAAAGTCCTGAAAATTCAGGACAGTATCGTCCTCTCTCGCCCAAGAGTGTTGATACACACAGCGATGCAAGTACTAGACCTCATGGTGTCGGCTTTCGATATGGTAGAGTACGCTCAATTTCATTACCGCCCTCTGCAGAGGTTAATCCTCTCCAAGTGGGACGGCCTGCCTCATCGGATGATGTCTCAAATGATCTCCTTGACTCCGGAGGTTCGTCTGACACTGAGCTGGTGGCTACAGGACCAACAGTTGAGCAGGGGCCATCCCTTCTGGATCTCCAACTGTGTCCTCCTGACAATGGATGCCAGTCTTTTGGGCTGGGCCATGGTGTTGGAGCAACACTTTCTCCAGGGTCGGTGGACCAGGGAGGAATCTCTCCTCCTGATATACATTCTGGAATTGCAGGCAGTGTTCAATTAATTGACACTGGCCCTGCCTCTAGTACAAAACAGGCCTGTTCAAGTACAATCTGACAACGCCACCATGGTAGTGTACACAAATCATCAAGGCGGCACTCGAAACTGCATGGCAAAGCTGGAAGAATCAAAAATCCTCCGTTGGGTAGAAAGTCATCTGACAGCAATATCGGCAGTGTTCATTCCCGGAGTCCTCAACTAGGAAGCGGATTTCCTCAGTCGTCAGGACGTTCACGCTGGAGAGTGGAGAGGCCGCAGCAGAAATGTCTGCACTGGTGTCAGTAGGTGACTGAGGCAGGGATGACTGGGAGATAGTGGGTGACTGAAGCATGTATGAGTGGGAGATAGTGGGTGACTGAGGCCGGGGTGACTGGGAGATAGTGGGTTACAGGGAGATAGTGGGTTACTGAGGGAGGGGTGATAGGAAGGGGTTGGGTAAGTATGGGAAGAAAGTGGGTGACAGGTATAATAAATGACTAAGGCAGGGGTGATAGGGAGATAGTGGATGACTGTGGCAGGGGTGACAGGGACAGTAAGAGACTGAGGCATGGGTGACAGGGATAGTGGCTGACAGAGGCAGGGGTGACTGGGATATAGTGGGTGACTGAGGCAGGGTTGACAGGGATAGTGGGTGACTGAAGCAGGGGTGATAGGGTGACAGTGGGTGACTAAAGCAGGGGTGACTGGTATAGTGGGTGACTGAGGCAGGGATCGCAGATATAGTGGTTGACTGAGGCAGCGGTGACTGGGAGATAGTGGGTAACTGAGGCAGGGGTGACAGGGAAAGTGTGTGACTCAGGCAGGGGTGATAGGGAGATAGTGGGCTGCATATCTCTGCCTCACTGCAGCAGCACATTCCTGCTTCAATGACAGCAGCACATCCCTACCTCACTTATAGCAGCACATCCCTGCCTCGCTGACAGCAGCACATCCCTGCCTCGCTGACAGCAGCACATCCCTGCCTCGCTGACAGCAGCACATCCCTGCTTCACTGACAGCAGCACATCCCTGCTTCGCTGACAGCAGCACATCCCTGCTTCGCTGACAGCAGCACATCCCTGCCTCGCTGACAGCAGCACATCCCTGTCTCGCTGACAGCAGCACAGCACTGCTTCGCTGACAGCAGCACATCACTGCTTCACTACCAGCAGCACATCCCTGCCTCACTGGCAGCAGCACATCCCTGCCTTACTGACAGCTGTATATAGGGCCTAATTCAGACCTGATCCCTGCTGTGCATATTCACACAACAGGAGATCAGGTCTGAAGTGCGTGTGTGCTGGTGCCGCAGTGCACCGGCACATGCCAGAGATGCGATCAGCATCTCTGCCCAGTGAGCGCCTCTGCCTGATTGACAGGCAGAGGCGGTCACTGGGCAGGAGGAGTCGGGCCAGCGGCGTTGTGCCGCCATTTTGGGGGCACAGTCAGGACAACGCAGACATGACCGGACCGTATGGGGGCGGGCTGTGACGGCTGCGTGACCCGGACAGCAACGGGCCTTATTTACTAAAATCTCAGATAAATTTTATGGCATTTATGTGCAGTCTAGTTTGCACAGTTGATAGAGTGTTGATCTTGCACTATCAATGTAAGCCTCACATAGGTTTGATACACATGTAAGTTTGTTTTTATTTTACTACATTGTGGTTTGTGGCTCTATACCATGTAATGCATGTCTTTTAACAGTAGTCAAGTCTTCCAATGTGCTTGTTAGTGAAACCCAATAGATAGCTTTATTTTATTTTGTTTCTTCAAATATTGAATGCATATGTCTTATAACTTTTTTTTTTTTCAATATACAGGTTGAGTATCTGTATATACATTTTTATTATAAGATTTTCAATGACAGAAGTACATCCAAGTTGCAGATTATGGATTGTGAAGGACAAATCAACCATATAAACAATTTAAGCAATTTAAATTGCATGCAGGTAGTAGAATATCAAACTCCTTGGATGAGAGTTGGTCGTAATAAACTAGGATAGAAAAGAATAAAGTAGAAAATAAGATTTTAAACCTACCGGTAAATCTTTTTCTCGTAGTCCGTAGAGGATGCTGGGGACTCCGTAAGGACCATGGGGATAGACGGGCTCCACAGGAGACATGGGCACTTTAAGAAAGACTTTAGTTCTGGGTGTGCACTGGCTCCTCCCTCTATGCCACAGTTAGAGAAACTGTGCCCAGAGGAGACGGACAGTATGAGGAAAGGATTTTGTTAATCCAGGGCAAGATTCATACCAGCCACACCAATCACACCGTATAACTTGTGATAAACTACCCAGTTATCAGTATGAAAAAACAACATAGCATCAGTGCAGGACCGATGCAACTATAACATAACCCTTATTGAAGCAATAACTATATACAAGTATTGCAGAAGTAGTCCGCACTTGGGACGGGCGCCCAGCATCCTCTACGGACTACGAGAAAAAGATTTACCAGTAGGTTTAAAATCTTATTTTCTCTAACGTCCTAGAGGATGCTGGGGACTCCGTAAGGACCATGGGGATTATACCAAAACGGGCGGGAGAGTGCGGATGACTCTGCAGCACCGATTGAGCAAACATGAGTTCCTCCTCAGCCAGGGTATCAAACTTATAGTATTTTGCAAAGGTGTGTGAACCCGACCAAGTAGCAGCTTGACACAGCTGTAGTGCCGAGACCCCTCGGGCAGCCGCCCAAGAAGAGCCCACTTTCCTCGTGGAATGGGCCTTGACCGATTTCAGTAACTGCAATCCAGCCATAGAATGCGCTTGCTGAATCGTGTTACAAATCCGGCGAGCAATAGCCTGCTTTGAAGCAGGGGCACCAATCTTGTTGGTTGCATACAGGACAAACAGCGCTTCAGTTTTCCTGACTCTAGCCGTCCTGGCCACGTAAATTTTCAAAGCCCTAACCACATCAAGTAACTCGGAATCCTCCAAGTCACGCGTAGCCACAGGCACCACAATAGGTTGGTTCATATGAAAAGATGAGACCACTTTTGGTAGGAATTGAGGACGGGTCTGCATTTCCGCTCTATCCACATGGAATACCAAATATGGGCTTTTATGTGACAAAGCCGCTAATTCCGACACTCGCCTAGCCGAAGCCAAGGCTAATAACATGACCACCTTCCATGTGAGATATTTTAACTCCACTGTTTTAAGTGGTTCAAACCAGTGTAATTTTAGAAAACTTAACACCACGTTAAGGTCCCAAGGTGCCACCGGAGGCACAAAAGGAGGCTGAATATGCAGCACTCCTTTTACAAAAGTCTGAACTTCTGGAAGAGAAGCCAATTCTTTTTGAAAGAAAATGGATAAGGCCGAAATCTGGACCTTAATAGAGCCTAATTTTAGGCCCAAATTCATTCCAGTTTGTAGGAAGTGAAGGAAACGGCCCAGATGGAATTCTTCCGTAGGAGCATTCCTGGCCTCACACCAAGAAACATAATTTCGCCATATACGGTGTAATGTTTTAACGTTACATCCTTCCTAGCCTTTATCAGCGTAGGGATGACCTCAACCGGAATGCTAGGATCCGGCATTCAACCGCCATGCCGTCAAACGCAGCCGCGGTAAGTCTTGGAACAGACAGGGCCCCTGATGCAACAGGTCCTGTCTTAGAGGGAGAGGCCACAGATCTTCTGTGAGCATTTCCTGCAGATCCGGATACCAGGTCCTCCGTGGCCAATCTGGAACAATGAGGATTGTTCTCACTCCTCTTTGTCTTATTATCCTCAACACCTTGGGTACGAGAGGAAGAGGAGGAAATACCGACCGGAACACCCACAGTGTCACTAGGGCGTCTACAGCTACTGCCTGAGGGTCTCTTGACCTTGCGCAATACCTCTGTAGCTTTTTGTTGAGCCGGGACGGCATCATGTCTATCTGTGGCAGTTCCCACCGACTTGTAATCTGTGCAAAGACTTCCTGATGAAGTCCCCACTCTCCCGGATGTAGGTCGTGTCTGCTGAGGATGTCTGCTTCCCAGTTGTCCACTCCCGGAATGAACACTGCTGACAGTGCGCTTGCGTGATTCTCCACCCAGCGAAGAATTCTGGTGGCTTGTGCCATCGCCACTCTGCTTCTTGTGCCGCCTTGGCGGTTTACATGAGCCACTGCGGTGACGTTGTCTGACTGGATCAGAACCGGTTGGTCGCAAAGTAAGGTCTCCGCTTGACGTAGGGCGTTGTATATGGCCCTTAGTTCCAGGATGTTGATGTGAAGACAAGTCTCTTGACTTGACCAAAGACCTTGGAAATTTCTTCCCTGTGTGACTGCTCCCCAACCTTGGAGGCTTGCGTCTGTGGTCACCAGGATCCAGCCCTGAATGCTGAATCTGCATCCCTCGAGAAGGTGAGCACTCTGCAGCCACCACAAGAGTGATACCCTGACCCTGGGGGACAGGGTGATCAACCAATGCATCTGTAAATGTGACCCGGACCACTTGTCCAGTAGGTCCCATTGGAAAGTCCTCGCATGGAACCTGCCGAATGGAATGGCCTCGTATGATGCCACCATCTTTCCCAGGACTCGAGTGCAGTGATGCACTGACACCTGTTTTGGTTTCAATAGGTTCCTGACAAGAGTCATGAGTTCCTGGGCCTTTTCTATCAGGAGATAAACCTTCTTCTGGTCTGTGTCCAGAATCATGCCCAAGAAAGACAGACGAGTAGTAGGAATCAACTGCGACTTCGGGATATTGAGAATCCAGCCGTGTTGCTGTAACACTTTCAGTGAAAGTGATACGCTGTTCAGCAACTGCTCTCTTGATCTCGCTTTTATGAGATCGCCCAAGTACGGGATAATTGTGACACCTTGCTTGCACAGGAGCACCATCATTTCCGCCATTACCTTGGTGAAAATTCTCAGGGCCATGGAGAGACCAAACAGCAACGTCTGAAATTGGCAATGACAGTCCTGTACCGCAAATATGAGTTACGCCTGATGAGGTGGATAAATGGGGACATGAAGGTATGCATCCTGTACACAAATGCGGACAACAGGTGTCAAGCCGTGTGTTGCCTTTGTCAAGCTGTAATAAGTAGGGATAAGGACGTTAACCACCTCGGAACATCCTCCCTTATACGTCACCTGCAGCGCATTCATCATAAGTCAGTGACAAGTTCAAAAACTTTGGATGACAGCGGAAGCAGTCCACTAACCACTAAATCCCTTCCTCTTGTAACCAAGCTCCTGCAAACCACACCACCAACTCCCTCAGTGTCAATTTCCTCCTTAGACAGGAGAGCCAATAGTCCTGCAGGCCATGTCACTGGCAAGTCTGACGAGTCCTCTCCTGCCTGGGATTCCTCCGATGCATCCTTGAGTGTAACGCCTACTGCTGCTGGCGCTGCTGTTGTTGCTGCTGGGAGTCGATCGTCATCCCAGAGGGGAAGTCGGAAGACCACTTGTACTTCTTCCAGTAAGCAATTGACTGTCCAACAGTCCTTTGCGAGGAAGATGAAATATCACAGCAGTCATCCTGCTGCAAAGCGGATAACTCAGGTCTGGGTGGTGAAAAACGTGGTTCCGGTATCCATCGTTAATTTAGAGGCAACTAGAGACTTGATTGAGGTACTGTGTCCACGGTACCAAATACCCTCTAGGTTCCATTTCTCTAGGCAGGCGATACCGAAAATGTACACAGACCTCAGAAAAAGAGTCACCAGTGTCCTAAAAAATGCAGTTGTACCCAATGTCCACTTGTCTGTGGTTAAGTGGAGCAGGGCAGACTCAGGACTATATGACTGTGACAGCCCACTGGGTAGATGTATTGCCTCCCGCAGCAAGAACAGCAGCGGCGGCACCAGTAGCAGCATCTCGCAATTGCCAACTCGTTCCTAGGCAGGCTACGCTTTGTATCACCGCTTTCCATAAGAGGCACACAGCTGACAACCTCTTACGGAAACTGAGGAACATCATCGCAGAATGGCTTACCCCAATTGAACTCTCCTGGGGATTTGTGACATCGGACAACGCCACCAATATTGTGCGTGCATTACATCTGGGCAAATTCCAGCACGTCCCATGTTTTGCACATACATTGAACTTGGTGGTGCAGAATTATTTAAAAAACGACAGGGGCGTGCAAGAGATGCTGTCGGTGGCCCGAAGAATTGCGGGCCACTTTCTGCCTTCAGCCACCGCATGCCGAAGACTGGAGCACCACCAAACATTCCTGAACCTGCCCTGCCATCATCTGAAGCAAGAGGTGGTAACGAGGTGGAATTCAACCCTCTATATGCTTCAGAGGATGGAGGAGCAGCAAAAGGCCATTCAAGCCTATACATCTGCCCACGATATAGGCAAAGGAGGGGGAATGCACCTGACTCAAGCGCAGTGGAGAATGATTTCAACGTTGTGCAAGGTTCTGCAACCCTTTGAACTTTCCACACGTGAAGTCAGTTCAGACACTGCCAGCCTGAGTCAGGTCATTCCCCTCATCAGGCTTTTGCAGAAGAAGCTGGAGACATTGAAGGAGGAGCTAAAACAGAGCGATTCAACTAGGCATGTGGGACTTGTGGATGGAGCCCTTAATTTGCTTAACCAGGATTCAATCTGTTGAAATCAGAGCACTACATTTTGGCCGCCGTGCTCGATCCTAGATTTAAAACCTACATTGTATCTCTCTTTCCGGCAGACACAAGTCTGCAGAGGTTCAAAGACCTGCTGGTGAGAAAATTGTCAAGTCAAGCGGAACGTGACCCGTCAACAGCTCCTCCTTCACATTCTCCCGCAACTGGGGGTGCGAGGAAAAGGCTAAGAATTCCGAGCCCACCCGCTGGCGGTGATGCAGGGCAGTCTGGAGTGAGTGCTGACATCTGGTCCAGACTGAAGGACCTGGCAACGATTACTGACATGTCGTCTACTGTCACTGCATATGATTCTGTCACCTTTGAAAGAATGGTGGAGAAAAAGAGGCAATTTGGAGGCCCTTGCACAAACTGGCTTTATTCTACCTAAGTTGCCCTCCCTCCAGTGTGTACTCCGAAAGAGTGTTTAGTGCGGCCGCTCACCTTGTCAGCAATCGGCGTACAAGGTTACTTCCAGAAAATGTGGAGAAGATGATGATCATCAAAATTAATTATAATCAATTCCTCCGTGGAGACATTCACCAGCAATTGCCTCCAGAAAGTACACAGGGATCTGAGATGGTGGATTCCAGTGGGGACGAATTAATAATCTGTGAGGAGGGGGATGTACACAGTGAAAGGGGTGAGGAATCGGAGGATGATGAGGTGGACATCTTGCCTCTGTAGAGCCAGTTTGTGCAAGGAGAGATTGATTGATTCTTTTTTGGTGGGGGCCCAAACCAACCAGTCATTTCAGTCAGTCGTGTGGCAGACCCTGTCGCTGAAATGATGGGTTCGTCAATGTTTTTCTTTTCAATCTAAACCCCTGCAGTTTTCTGTAAGCATCTGCTTCGCTATGATGATCAACAAGTCACAAGGGAAAACACTCAGGGCTGGAGGCGTAGATCTTAGGACCAGCTGCTACAAGCATGGCAGAGGTGTCACTATCACTGGTGACACCCAGAGAGGCGGCGAGGGAGATTGTAATGCAGTGCGCGCAGATAAGCAGCGCAATGGTAAAAAGGAGGCATGGTCTCATAGGTAGGGGCGTGGCCTGAATCACCATTTTGTTGCTGCGGGTATCCCGGGGGTTGGGGGCTGTACCCGGGGACTAGTGTGTGAGTGGTGCTGGCTCCTGCACAGTGACAGAAACTGGGTATTGCACGTAATGTCACAGTGAAACACCCATATTCTGTCACTGAAGAAGAGCCGGCACTTTTGTGTCACCCCACTTGGCGGGTGACACTCGGGTGTGTGCCGCAACCCCGTTGTGATGCCACTGACCCATGGGAAGCTTTACGTGGCTTACCCATGTGTTAGTAGCCCCAAGCATCTTTTGTGTTAGTCCCTGAAGAAAAACTTCAAATATTGTTTACAATTTTGTAATCAATGGCCTAATTCAGTAAGGATTGCAAATTCTGCTAAGTAACAGAATTTGCAATCCTTTGGTTCGCATGCTGGGGCCACCCATCACAGGGCATGGCCTCCCAGCATGCCGCCTCCCTTCTTGACCACGCTGAAATTGCAGTCTCAGTGCAGTTCAGCGTGATCATAAAAAATGGGTTAGCCTCCTGTTGGTGCAGACTGTACGTGTGCGCAGGAAGCCGCCACCATTTTTGTGATCGCAACGGCTGCATGTGATGTCATGCAGCCGCTCTGACCACGCCTCCTGTTTCTCCGTTGAAGCCCTGCCCCCGCACCGCTCCATCTCCGACTTTGAAATGGAGTGTTGCTGACCCCCCCCCCAGCATTTTTTTTTTGCCAGCATATTTTTTTTCTCTGCAACCCACTACTAAATTGTGCTTCCTAGCTGTTTTTTATAAAATCACTGAATCAAATCTAACTCTGATTACATCAGAGAAGGCCAGGTACCCTACACAATAAGAGGGGGTTTGAAATTTTGACTTGTCTACTTAAATATCACCAAAATCTGATCACAAGGTCAATTACATTCCTGGGTGGGATTGAACCACCAACCTTTTGGTTAATAGCCTTACACACTAACCAATTGCACCACAGAGACACTTTGCAAAAAGTCCATACTGACAAAGGCTAATAAGCATTCATCAAGAACGTTTCCTAGAAAAACTTTAAAAAGTCAATAATCTGGAGAGTTTTTGTAAGATGTTTCTTCCATCAACCAATGAAGAAACACATTGGTACTTTCCCATGATGAGTGAGTGCTTCAGGATCTCTTGCACTTACATGTGCAGCAGAGTACTGCAATGGAAGCATGCTGGGCCCATAACCCAGAGATAGGCAGATTGAAACTATCCTTTGCTATATGCATTTTTTTTGTTAATTAAAGTAATCCAAAACTGGGATTGATATTTTTGCTCTTTTATTTTTACTTAAAGTACAATAACTTTTACCATTTTAATTTGTTTTAATAGTATATTGACAGTATTGTTTTCTTTCAAAAATCCACTTAATTTTCTTTACCCTATTATTAAAATGGTAATTGACAAAAACAAACTACATTGTCACCAGAAGAGCAATACAAAATGTACAAGTGATATATTAAAATCATCTTTCCAGCTTGAATTTCAATGATGCATTGGGGCAACGATTTTGTGAGAAACATCTTCACCCTTAAATAAAGATTTTCTTAATTCCTTACCTGTGTGCTAATTAGATATCACCTTGTTTTCACATTAAACAGACTTCCACATGAGAAAGCAGCAAGGATGCAGTGGCGTTAATGTTTCCTGGTGTCAACCTGTATTATTTCAGTAGACATTGAAATGAGGATGCATCTTGCTGCCTTTCCAATGAAGCAAGTTTAATTTAGTAATAGGTGAAAAACCATCCCTACAAAGGTGTTAATCAGAGACTTGGCTTTGTGGACACTTTTCAGAGAACAAATTTGTTAGCATAAAAATAAAGCCAGAAAATGAAGAGCTGTTTAATCACTCAATTGGATTTTTTTGCCAGCATATTTTTTTTATCTGCAACCCACTGCTAAATTGTGCTTCCTAGCTGTTTTTTATAAAATCACTGAATCAAATCTAACTCTGATTACATCAGAGAAGGCCAGGTACCCTACACAATAAGAGGGGGTTTGAAATTTTGACTTGTCTACTTAAATATCACCAAAATCTGATCACAAGGTCAATTACATTCCTGGGTGGGATTGAACCACCAACCTTTTGTTAATAGCCTTACACACTAACCAATTGCGCCACAGAGACACTTTGCAAAAGTCCATACTGACAAAGGCTAATACATTCATCTAGAACGTTTCCTAGAAAAACTTTAAAAAGTCAATAATCTGGAGAGTTTTTGTAAGATGTTTCTTCCATCAACCAATGAAGAAACACATTGGTACTTTCCCATGATGAGTGAGTGCTTCAGGATCTCTTGCACTTACATGTGCAGCAGAGTACTCCAATGGAAGCATGCTGGGCCCATAACCCAGAGGTAGGCAGATTGAAACTATCCTTTGTTATATGCATTTTTTTTGTTAATTAAAGTAATCCAAAACTGGGATGGATATTTTTGCTCTTTTATTTTTACTTAAAGTACAATAACTTTTACCATTTTAATTTGTTTTAATAGTATATTGACAGTATTGTTTTCTTTCAAAAATCCACTTAATTTTCTTTACCCAATTATTAAAATGGTAATTGACAAAAACAAACTACATTGTCACCAGAAGAGCAATACAAAATGTACAAGTGATATATTAAAATCATCTTTCCAGGTTGAATTTCAATGATGCATTGGGGCAACGATTTTGTGAGAAACATCTTCACCCTTAAATAAAGATTTTCTTAATTCCTTACCTGTGTGCTAATTAGATATCACCTTGTTTTCACATTAAACAGACTTCCACATGAGAAAGCAGCAAGGATGCAGTGGCGTTAATGTTTCCTGGTGTCAACCTGTATTATTTCAGTAGACATTGAAATGAGGATGCATCTTGCTGCCTTTCCAATGAAGCAAGTTTAATTTAGTAATAGGTGAAAAACCATCCCTACAAAGGTGTTAATCAGAGACTTGGCTTTGTGGACACTTTTCAGAGAACAAATTTGTTAGCATAAAAATAAAGCCAGAAATGAAGAGCTGTTTAATCACTCAATTGGATTTTTTTGCCAGCATATTTCTTTTTCTCTGCAACCCACTGCTAAATTGTGCTTCCTAGCTGTTTTTATAAAATCACTGAATCAAATCTAACTCTGATTACAATCGGTGAGGGGGAACGTCTTGAAACCCCAGTTTGTACCCTTGGGACACTATTTGTAAAGCCCACGAGTCCAGGTCCCAATGAATCCAGAACTGACTGAAGAGTTTTAGACGTGCCCCCCACTGGTGCGGGCTCCTGCAAGAGAGCCCCAGCGTCATGCAGTGGATTTGGCAAAAGCAGAGGACGATCTCTGCTCCTGCGATCTTGAAGAGGCTACAGACCTCTTCCCTCTTTTCCTTCCTCTACCTGCAAAGAAAGGGGAATCTTAACTTCTTGCATATCTATTGGGCCGAAATGACTGTGTCAGATAATGATGCGTCTTCATCCGTTGAGAGGGAACATAGGGCAAGAAGGATGACTTACCTGCGGGAGCTGCCGAGATCAAATTAACTAGGCCGTCGCCAAACAAGGCTTCACCTTCATAGGGAAGAGACTCCCTTTCTTCTTGGAGTCAGCATCAGCATTCCCTTGGTGAATCCACAATGCCCTCCTATCCGAGACTGCCATGAAATTGGCCCGTGAGCACTTGTGCCCGGTGTAGGATTTTTAAATATGTGTAGTTTACTGTATGCAAAGGTTTAAAACCTTTTAGGAACTGAGGTCTAAGGTGTATTACATGTAGTTTAAAAAAAACAAAAAAGGTTTATTTTATGGCAGTAGTATGATGCTCACACCTGTTAAACTGGGTACACACAGAATGCCCTACACAGGGGGTGAAATGAGCGCCCCCACCCCCCCACCCCCCGTACGCTCAGCACACATCACGCTGTGCTGAGCGGGGGCAGAGATGTGTGCTGAGCAGTTCGCTCAGCACACATCTCTCCCCAAAATCGGGCCGTGAATACGGACCTTTAAACTGGATCCACACTTAGATTATCTGTCCAATTTTTTTTTTCTAGTTGAAACAAAATTATGCTAATATGTGGCAGCAAATGACAATTGACCATTTGCTCACAAACACTGGAAAACATCCAAAAATGGTCATTTAGATAAATTGGTTAAATCCATTTCATTTAGCTAATTTATCCAAACTACCTTTATTGTATCTTTGTGGGTGAATGATGTGTGGGTCAGTGTTGAGGGTGGTGGAGGAGATGGGTAATAGGCACAGCAGGGTGTGGACAGTCAAATAGTTTGCTTAGAGGTTCAGAGTCATTGTATGAGACTCTGGCAACAGTGACTTGATGAGTCTGGTGTCCATAGGGTGGGACGCATTAACCTTTTTATGCTATTGAAATAGTTCTCCTCCTGACCGACGCAGTTCCTTGCTCCGAGGTTGGTGTATTGTCCTGTTGCAGCGCCTCTCCACTGTGGTCACAGTGAGCTGTGTGGTGTTGCTGGCGCATGCCAATCTCCCCCCAACCTCCCTCTTGCATTTCAGACCTACGTACGCATGATGGGATCTTGTATGATATGCGCGTGTGCTGTAGAGATGAAAGTGGGGGTGAGGAGGCAGATCGTGAGATGGGGAAACTTTGTGGACTGTTAGCGAAGGGGAGCACTGGGCAATCTGAGTTGCAAAGAGGGCAGCAGAAGAGGTTATTGCATGTGCACTGGTGACAGGTCCATCCTTGGTGGCCAGCCTCAGTGGTAAAGGGGTACATGAGCTAGTGTCCCTTGGCCAGCCATGTACCATGGCCACCTCCCTACCTCCTATATATTCTCCCTGATCTGTCACTTTGTTACGGTCTGCTGCTGGCACTGGTGTATCGTCCTGCAGATGCCGTCTCCGCCCATTGCTGTGACTTCCCCCAGAGTTAGCCACACAGAGTGACAGATCTGGGAAAATATATAGGAGATCATTACTTTCACTTGCAGCCTACCTTATTTTTTGCAGCCTAGCATGCTCCTGACCCCTTCTCTCACTAATACTTATACAACATTCATGAACTCATCTTAAGGTTTCTTTATTATTCAGTCACACTGTCTTGGATCCAAACCATTTCCTGTGGCATTGCAGTCAAACAATTGAGCTATTTACCCTTGCATAGAAAGGTATAATCTAAGCTAGAGAATTCTATTTGGAGCTCACCTTGTACTTTGTGAAGAAATAATCAGCTTTGTGGCTGAGCAGATATATGGAGTGTGTGGCTGCACACTGCATTGATCTGCTGAGTTGCAATGTTAATAATTTTTTTTTGCAAAGTACCAATAGCTTCATTGTGAAGGTGGAAAGAAGGGTGTTACGGCATGGAATGTACAAACTGCGAGACCCTGCTGGTAGCGCCTTTGTCTATTTAGTAGGAAGGGCACGTAACAGCCGGGGGGCAATGGAGGAAGCCCCTTTAGGGCTGGAGCCTGGCGGCAACTGACTCCGTTGTCTCTGGCAGTTCCGCCCCTGGACTAGAGGAATGGTCAAGAACATGGCAACATTTAATGCCAAAAAATGCAAAATCATACACGTCTCAAAAATGCAAAGGCTAACTATAATATTAAGGGCATTATAATGGCAAGAGGAAAGCTATCTAAGTATTACTATTTCAGGTGAGCAATGTAACAAAGCAATAGGAAAGGCAAGTCAGATGCTTGTTTGCATAGGTTAAAGAACCAGTAGCAGAAAAAAGTAATACAGGTTGAGTATCCCATATCCAAATATTCCGAAATACGGAATATTCCGAAATACGGACTTTTTTGAGTGAGACTGAGATAGTGAAACCTTTGTGTTTTGATGGCTCAGTGTACACAAACTTTGTTTAATACTCAAAGTTATTAAAAATATTGTATTAAATGAACTTCAGACTGTGTGTATAAGGTGTATATGAAACATAAATGAATTCTGTGAATGTACACACACTTTGTTTAATGCACAAAGTTATAAAAAATATTGGCTAAAATGACCTTCAGGCTGTGTGTATAAGGTGTATATGAAACATAAATGCCTTCTGTGCTTAGATTTAGGTCCCATCACCATAATATCTCGTTATGGTATGCAATTATTCCAAAATACAGAAAAATCCGATATCCAAAATTCCTCTGGTCCCAAGCATTTTGGATAAGGGATACTCAACCTGTAATGCCACTGTATAGGTCCTTGGTACAGCCACATTTAGAATCCTGTGTTCAGTTCCAGAAGCCATATCTCCAGAAGGCTGTAAATACATTAGGGCAACTAAAATTGTGCATGGCCTACATCACAAAACTTACCTGGAAATACTAAAAAATTTTGATGTGTATAGTTTGGAGAAGGGAAGAGGGAACATACAGTAATAGAAACATTTAAATATATAGGGAGGAATGTAATAGGGTGTGAGAATCAGAAAGTGAGAGATTTTGTGTTTTTTCCTGTTGTTTTTTTTTTTTTTGTTTGATTGTTTGTTTTTAAAGTGGCAATCCTTTACATGGCAAAACCAGGTTGATATTTGCCATGTAAAGGATTGCCACCGTGGGCATGTGTAGAAGGGGCACTGCTACTGTTGGCATTATGTGTGTAAGCTGCACTGATATGGTGGTTGGTTATGTGTATAAAGGGCACTGCGACTGTGGGTATTATTATTATTATTATTACATGCGGTGTAATGACAATAAGATAGTGCTAATGTGTGGCGTATTTTGATTTGGGGTGCTTTTGTGTGGCCATGCCCCTTCCTTGTGATACCACACCTTCTTTTTTTAAGGAGCGCACTGTCCCTTTATTAAATATTGGAGAGAGGGCCCAAATTAATAGTTTGCAGGGAGGCGCCAAACACCCTAGCACTGGCCCTTTGGTAGGGGACAGGATTTGCTTCTGCTTGTGCACATATGTTATGATTGCCAGCCAACAGCACTGGTTTTGCCTATAACACTAACTATAAATATTTTGAATTGGTCCTGGACCACCAATCCAAGGCACCCCTGCAAGTGTCCTGAGGCACCCCAGGGTGCAGTTTGAGAACCACTGGTCTAGTGAGTACCCAGGATAATTATTGTAGCTGGTCTGCGGGTAACAGCTCTCAGATCCACTTCTAGAAAAAATGCAGCAATGTAATTTGAGTGACAAACTGCAGAGATGAACCCTTTCTGTGACTGCTGCACAGGGATCACACAAACTCTATTCATAGGGCTGACTTCACTTAGGGGAGATGTTCTCACCCCGCAAAGAAGTGCGAGTATATACCGCACTTACGGTACCATTGGATTTACAGATATTTTCTTGCAATACACTATGGGGGTCATTCTGAGTTGATTGCTCGCTAGCAGTTTTTAGCAGCCATGCAAACGCATTGTCGCTGCCCACTGGAGAGTGTATATTCACTTTGGAGAAGTGCGAATACTTGAGTAGCAGAGCGCCTGCAAAATTGTTTCAAAATAAGACCAGCACTGTAGTTACACTTCGTGTGCGTTGATTCTAACAACCGAGGGACGGCTTTTGATGTCACACACCCATCCAGCGAATGCCCAGCCACGTCTGCATTTCTTCTGCCACGCCTGCATTTTTCCAAGCACTCCCTGAAAACGGTCAGTTGACACCCAGAAACGCCCTCTTTCTGTCAATCTCCTTGTGGCCTGTTCTGTGATTGGAATAATCGCTAGAACTAGTGCAAAACCACAATGGACTTTGTACCCGTACGATGCGCATGCACATTACGGAGCATGCGCATGCACAGATTAGCCATTTTTTTTCAACTGATTGCTACGCAGCGAACAACGGCAGCAAGCGATCAACTCGGAATGACCCCCTATATACATAGAAACATGGATTTTTACTGCAGGAATTATGGTTAGTTTAGGGGTATCGGTTAGGGTCAACAGAGGTGTAGCTAGGGGTCCAAGCGCCCCTGGCAAAGTAAGGGACTGGCGCCCCCCCTTTCGATAAAGCATTGCAGTCCATTGGCGGTTACCATGTTGGAGCCACAGCAACTGACCCCCTCCACCACACGCTGCCCTACATCATCGGCTGGGATTCACTGTTGGTGTGAAGCCACTGGGAACATCCTGGTAGCATTAGCAGCAGTCTGTGTCATAGATAGGGAAGGCAGAAGGTTAACTAGCTAATAGCAGTCTGTTGGCAGCAGAGGCTGGGCGGGGGGCTGAGAATGAGCCAACGCTGATCAGTGTCCAGTCTGCTCAGACAAAAATATTTTGTGATCAGGGCTGGTTCTAGACCAAAGGAGCCAATGGCAAAAATTTCCTTTGGCACCCCCCCCCCCACACACACACATACACACACACACACACACACACACACACCAAAAAAGAACATATCCCAGTTTAACATAACGCTATGTGGTGCAAGGTGTGGAGCTGGTCACTTGTATCAGACCTCTGACATTTGCCTTTTCACCCATATTGCATACTTTTTCTTGCAGGTTGTGTCTTAATTCAAGAAGTGTTCTAAGTACTTCAGCTTAGTATCTTTACTGACCCCTCTTTACCCCACACTACATAACTGACCCCTCTATACCCTACACTACATCACTGACCTTTCTATAACCATCACTGCATTACTGACCCCTCTTTAGAGATGTGCACTTGAAATTTTTCGGGTTTTGTGTTTTGGTTTTGGGTTCGGTTCCGCGGCCGTGTTTTGGGTTCGACCGCGTTTTGGCAAAACCTCACCGAATTTTTTTTGTCGGATTCGGGTGTGTTTTGGATTCGGGTGTTTTTTTCAAAAAACACTAAAAAAACAGCTTAAATCATAGAATTTGGGGGTCATTTTGATCCCAAAGTATTATTAACCTCAAAAACCATAATTTCCACTCATTTTCAGTCTATTCTGAACGCCTCACACCTCACAATATTATTTTTAGTCCTAAAATTTGCACCGAGGTCGCTGGATGACTAAGCTAAGCGACCCTAGTGGCCGACACAAACACCTGGCCCATCTAGGAGTGGCACTGCAGTGTCACGCAGGATGGCCCTTCCAAAAAACACTCCCCAAACAGCACATGACGCAAAGAAAAAAAGAGGCGCAATGAGGTAGCTGTGTGAGTAAGATAAGCGACCCTAGTGGCCGACACAAACACCTGGCCCATCTAGGAGTGGCACTGCAGTGTCACGCAGGATGGCCCTTCCAAAAAACCCTCCCCAAACAGCACATGACGCAAAGAAAAAAAGAGGCGCAATGAGGTAGCTGTGTGAGTAAGATAAGCGACCCTAGTGGCCGACACAAACACCTGGCCCATCTAGGAGTGGCACTGCAGTGTCACGCAGGATGGCCCTTCAAAAAAATACTCCCCAAACAGCACATGACGCAAAGAAAAATGAAAGAAAAAAAAGAGGTGCAAGATGGAATTGTCCTTGGGCCCTCCCACCCACCCTTATGTTGTATAAACAGGACATGCACACTTTAACCAACCCATCATTTCAGTGACAGGGTCTGCCACACGACTGTGACTGAAATGACGGGTTGGTTTGGACCCCCACCAAAAAAGAAGCAATTAATCTCTCCTTGCACAAACTGGCTCTACAGAGGCAAGATGTCCACCTCATCATCATTCTCCGATATATCACCGTGTACATCCCCCTCCTCACAGATTATCAATTCGTCCCCACTGGAATCCACCATCTCAGCTCCCTGTGTACTTTGTGGAGGCAATTGCTGCTGGTCAATGTCTCCACGGAGGAATTGATTATAATTCATTTTAATGAACATCATCTTCTCCACATTTTCTGGAAGTAACCTCGTACGCCGATTGCTGACAAGGTGAGCAGCGGCACTAAACACTCTTTCGGAGTACACACTTGTGGGAGGGCAACTTAGGTAGAATAATAATTTTAAAGCCTCCTGTTAGGCCATCATCTACACGACATAGCCCTGAATTTTCCAATGCGCAGCTCTTTGCAAAAGAGAGATATTGGCAAGGAAAAGCTGTCTTGTACCTTTGCATTTTTCTCCCAAACGAAGGACACTAGAAAGAAAATTTTAAAGCCTCCTGTTAGGCCATCATCTACACGACATAGCCCTGAATTTTCCAATGCGCAGCTCTTTGCAAAAGAGAGATATTGGCAAGGAAAAGCTGTCTTGTACCTTTGCATTTTTCTCCCAAACGAAGGTCACTAGAAAGAAAATTTTAAAGCCTCCTGTTAGGCCATCATCTACACGACATAGCCCTGAATTTTCCAATGCGCAGCTCTTTGCAAAAGAGAGATATTGGCAAGGAAAAGCTGTCTTGTACCTTTGCATTTTTCTCCCAAACGAAGGACACTAGAAAGAAAATTTTTAAGCCTCCTGTTAGGCCATCATCTACACGACATAGCCCTGAATTTTCCAATGCGCAGCTCTTTGCAAAAGAGAGATATTGGCAAGGAAAAGCTGTCTTGTACCTTTGCATTTTTCTCCCAAACGAAGGTCACTAGAAAGAAAATTTTAAAGCCTCCTGTTAGGCCATCATCTACACGACATAGCCCTGAATTTTCCAATGCGTAGCTCTTTGCAAAAGAGAGATATTGGCAAGGAAAAGCTGTCTTGTACCTTTGCATTTTTCTCCCAAACGAAGGACACTAGAAAGAAAATTTTTAAAGCCTCCTGTTAGGCCATCATCTACACGGCATAGCCCTGAATTTTCCAATGCGCAGCTCTTTGCAAAGGAGAGATATTGGCAAGGAAAAGCTGTCTTGTACCTTTGCATTTTTCTCCCAAACGAAGGACACTAGAATGAAAATTTTAAAGCCTCCTGATAGTGCTTCATCTACACGGTATAGCCCTGAATTTTCCAATGCGCAGCTCTTTGCAAAAGAGAGATATTGGCAAGGAAAAGCTGTCTTGTACCTTTGCATTTTTCTCCCAAACGAAGGACACTAGAAAGATAATTTTAAAGCCTCCTGTTAGGCCATCATCTACACGACATAGCCCTGAATTTTCCAATGCGCAGCTCTTTGCAAAAGAGAGATATTGGCAAGGAAAAGCTGTCTTGTACCTTTGCATTTTTCTCCCAAACGAAGGACACTAGAAAGATAATTTTAAAGCCTCCTGTTAGGCCATCATCTACACGACATAGCCCTGAATTTTCCAATGCGCAGCTCTTTGCAAAAGAGAGATATTGGCAAGGAAAAGCTGTCTTGTACCTTTGCATTTTTCTCCCAAACGAAGGACACTAGAAAGAAAATTTTAAAGCCTCCTGTTAGGCCATCATCTACACGACATAGCCCTGAATTTTCCAATGCGCAGCTCTTTGCAAAAGAGAGATATTGGCAAGGAAAAGCTGTCTTGTACCTTTGCATTTTTCTCCCAAACGAAGGTCACTAGAAAGAAAATTTTAAAGCCTCCTGTTAGGCCATCATCTACACGACATAGCCCTGAATTTTCCAATGCGCAGCTCTTTGCAAAAGAGAGATATTGGCAAGGAAAAGCTGTCTTGTACCTTTGCATTTTTCTCCCAAACGAAGGACACTAGAAAGAAAATTTTTAAGCCTCCTGTTAGGCCATCATCTACACGGCATAGCCCTGAATTTTCCAATGCGCAGCTCTTTGCAAAAGAGAGATATTGGCAAGGAAAAGCTGTCTTGTACCTTTGCATTTTTCTCCCAAACGAAGGACACTAGAAAGAAAATTTTAAAGCCTCCTGTTAGGCCATCATCTACACGACATAGCCCTGAATTTTCCAATGCGCAGCTCTTTGCAAAAGAGAGATATTGGCAAGGAAAAGCTGTCTTGTACCTTTGCATTTTTCTCCCAAACGAAGGACACTAGAATTAAAATTTTAAAGCCTCCTGTTAGGCCATCATCTACACGACATAGCCCTGAATTTTCCAATACGTAGCTCTTTGCAAAAGAGAGATATTGGCAAGGAAAAGCTGTCTTGTACCTTTGCATTTTTCTCCCAAACGAAGGACACTAGAATTAAAATTTTAAAGCCTCCTGTTAGGCCATCATCTACACGACATAGCCCTGAATTTTCCAATGCGCAGCTCTTTGCAAAAGAGAGATATTGGCAAGGAAAAGCTGTCTTGTACCTTTGCATTTTTCTCCCAAACGAAGGTCACTAGAAAGAAAATTTTAAAGCCTCCTGTTAGGCCATCATCTACACTACATAGCCCTGAATTTTCCAATGCGTAGCTCTTTGCAAAAGAGAGATATTGGCAAGGAAAAGCTCTCTTGTACCTTTGCATTTTTCTCCCAAACGAAGGACACTAGAATTAAAATTTTAAAGCCTCCTGTTAGTGCTTCATCTACACGGCATAGCCCTGAATTTTCCAATGCGTAGCTCTTTGCAATAGAGAGATATTGGCAAGGAAAAGCTGTCTTGTACCTTTGCATTTTTCTCCCAAACGAAGGACACTAGAATTAAAATTTTAAAGCCTCCTGTTAGGCCATCATCTACACGACATAGCCCTGAATTTTCCAATGCGCAGCTCTTTGCAAAAGAGAGATATTGGCAAGGAAAAGCTGTCTTGTACCTTTGCATTTTTCTCCCAAACGAAGGACACTAGAATTAAAATTTTAAAGCCTCCTGTTAGGCCATCATCTACACGACATAGCCCTGAATTTTCCAATGCGCAGCTCTTTGCAAAAGAGAGATATTGGCAAGGAAAAGCTGTCTTGTACCTTTGCATTTTTCTCCCAAACGAAGGACACTAGAAAGATAATTTTAAAGCCTCCTGTTAGGCCATCATCTACACGACATAGCCCTGAATTTTCCAATGCGCAGCTCTTTGCAAAAGAGAGATATTGGCAAGGAAAAGCTGTCTTGTACCTTTGCATTTTTCTCCCAAACGAAGGACACTAGAAAGAAAATTTTAAAGCCTCCTGTTAGGCCATCATCTACACGACATAGCCCTGAATTTTCCAATGCGCAGCTCTTTGCAAAAGAGAGATATTGGCAAGGAAAAGCTGTCTTGTACCTTTGCATTTTTCTCCCAAACGAAGGTCACTAGAAAGAAAATTTTAAAGCCTCCTGTTAGGCCATCATCTACACGACATAGCCCTGAATTTTCCAATGCGCAGCTCTTTGCAAAAGAGAGATATTGGCAAGGAAAAGCTGTCTTGTACCTTTGCATTTTTCTCCCAAACGAAGGACACTAGAATTAAAATTTTAAAGCCTCCTGTTAGGCCATCATCTACACGACATAGCCCTGAATTTTCCAATGCGCAGCTCTTTGCAAAAGAGAGATATTGGCAAGGAAAAGCTGTCTTGTACCTTTGCATTTTTCTCCCAAACGAAGGACACTAGAATTAAAATTTTAAAGCCTCCTGTTAGGCCATCATCTACACGACATAGCCCTGAATTTTCCAATGCGCAGCTCTTTGCAAAAGAGAGATATTGGCAAGGAAAAGCTGTCTTGTACCTTTGCATTTTTCTCCCAAACGAAGGACACTAGAAAGATAATTTTAAAGCCTCCTGTTAGGCCATCATCTACACGACATAGCCCTGAATTTTCCAATGCGCAGCTCTTTGCAAAAGAGAGATATTGGCAAGGAAAAGCTGTCTTGTACCTTTGCATTTTTCTCCCAAACGAAGGACACTAGAAAGAAAATTTTAAAGCCTCCTGTTAGGCCATCATCTACACGACATAGCCCTGAATTTTCCAATGCGCAGCTCTTTGCAAAAGAGAGATATTGGCAAGGAAAAGCTGTCTTGTACCTTTGCATTTTTCTCCCAAACGAAGGTCACTAGAAAGAAAATTTTAAAGCCTCCTGTTAGGCCATCATCTACACGACATAGCCCTGAATTTTCCAATGCGCAGCTCTTTGCAAAAGAGAGATATTGGCAAGGAAAAGCTGTCTTGTACCTTTGCATTTTTCTCCCAAACGAAGGTCACTAGAAAGAAAATTTTAAAGCCTCCTGTTAGGCCATCATCTACACGACATAGCCCTGAATTTTCCAATGCGCAGCTGTTTGCAAAAGAGAGATATTGGCAAGGAAAAGCTGTCTTGTACCTTTGCATTTTTCTCCCAAACGAAGGTCACTAGAAAGAAAATTTTAAAGCCTCCTGCTAGGCCATCATCTACACGACATAGCCCTGAATTTTCCAATGCGCAGCTCTTTGCAAAAGAGAGATATTGGCAAGGAAAAGCTGTCTTGTACCTTTGCATTTTTCTCCCAAACGAAGGACACTAGAAAGAAAATTTTAAAGCCTCCTGTTAGGCCATCATCTACACGACATAGCCCTGAATTTTCCAATGCGCAGCTCTTTGCAAAAGAGAGATATTGGCAAGGAAAAGCTGTCTTGTACCTTTGCATTTTTCTCCCAAACGAAGGTCACTAGAAAGAAAATTTTAAAGCCTCCTGTTAGGCCATCATCTACACGACATAGCCCTGAATTTTCCAATGCGCAGCTCTTTGCAAAAGAGAGATATTGGCAAGGAAAAGCTGTCTTGTACCTTTGCATTTTTCTCCCAAACGAAGGACACTAGAAAGAAAATTTTAAAGCCTCCTGTTAGGCCATCATCTACACGACATAGCCCTGAATTTTCCAATGCGCAGCTCTTTGCAAAAGAGAGATATTGGCAAGGAAAAGCTGTCTTGTACCTTTGCATTTTTCTCCCAAACGAAGGACACTAGAATTAAAATTTTAAAGCCTCCTGTTAGGCCATCATCTACACGACATAGCCCTGAATTTTCCAATACGTAGCTCTTTGCAAAAGAGAGATATTGGCAAGGAAAAGCTGTCTTGTACCTTTGCATTTTTCTCCCAAACGAAGGACACTAGAATTAAAATTTTAAAGCCTCCTGTTAGGCCATCATCTACACGACATAGCCCTGAATTTTCCAATGCGCAGCTCTTTGCAAAAGAGAGATATTGGCAAGGAAAAGCTGTCTTGTACCTTTGCATTTTTCTCCCAAACGAAGGTCACTAGAAAGAAAATTTTAAAGCCTCCTGTTAGGCCATCATCTACACTACATAGCCCTGAATTTTCCAATGCGTAGCTCTTTGCAAAAGAGAGATATTGGCAAGGAAAAGCTGTCTTGTACCTTTGCATTTTTCTCCCAAACGAAGGACACTAGAATTAAAATTTTAAAGCCTCCTGTTAGTGCTTCATCTACACGGCATAGCCCTGAATTTTCCAATGCGTAGCTCTTTGCAATAGAGAGATATTGGCAAGGAAAAGCTGTCTTGTACCTTTGCATTTTTCTCCCAAACGAAGGACACTAGAATTAAAATTTTAAAGCCTCCTGTTAGGCCATCATCTACACGACATAGCCCTGAATTTTCCAATGCGCAGCTCTTTGCAAAAGAGAGATATTGGCAAGGAAAAGCTGTCTTGTACCTTTGCATTTTTCTCCCAAACGAAGGACACTAGAATTAAAATTTTAAAGCCTCCTGTTAGGCCATCATCTACACGACATAGCCCTGAATTTTCCAATGCGCAGCTCTTTGCAAAAGAGAGATATTGGCAAGGAAAAGCTGTCTTGTACCTTTGCATTTTTCTCCCAAACGAAGGACACTAGAAAGATAATTTTAAAGCCTCCTGTTAGGCCATCATCTACACGACATAGCCCTGAATTTTCCAATGCGCAGCTCTTTGCAAAAGAGAGATATTGGCAAGGAAAAGCTGTCTTGTACCTTTGCATTTTTCTCCCAAACGAAGGACACTAGAAAGAAAATTTTAAAGCCTCCTGTTAGGCCATCATCTACACGACATAGCCCTGAATTTTCCAATGCGCAGCTCTTTGCAAAAGAGAGATATTGGCAAGGAAAAGCTGTCTTGTACCTTTGCATTTTTCTCCCAAACGAAGGTCACTAGAAAGAAAATTTTAAAGCCTCCTGTTAGGCCATCATCTACACGACATAGCCCTGAATTTTCCAATGCGCAGCTCTTTGCAAAAGAGAGATATTGGCAAGGAAAAGCTGTCTTGTACCTTTGCATTTTTCTCCCAAACGAAGGACACTAGAATTAAAATTTTAAAGCCTCCTGTTAGGCCATCATCTACACGACATAGCCCTGAATTTTCCAATGCGCAGCTCTTTGCAAAAGAGAGATATTGGCAAGGAAAAGCTGTCTTGTACCTTTGCATTTTTCTCCCAAACGAAGGACACTAGAATTAAAATTTTAAAGCCTCCTGTTAGGCCATCATCTACACGACATAGCCCTGAATTTTCCAATGCGCAGCTCTTTGCAAAAGAGAGATATTGGCAAGGAAAAGCTGTCTTGTACCTTTGCATTTTTCTCCCAAACGAAGGACACTAGAAAGATAATTTTAAAGCCTCCTGTTAGGCCATCATCTACACGACATAGCCCTGAATTTTCCAATGCGCAGCTCTTTGCAAAAGAGAGATATTGGCAAGGAAAAGCTGTCTTGTACCTTTGCATTTTTCTCCCAAACGAAGGACACTAGAAAGAAAATTTTAAAGCCTCCTGTTAGGCCATCATCTACACGACATAGCCCTGAATTTTCCAATGCGCAGCTCTTTGCAAAAGAGAGATATTGGCAAGGAAAAGCTGTCTTGTACCTTTGCATTTTTCTCCCAAACGAAGGTCACTAGAAAGAAAATTTTAAAGCCTCCTGTTAGGCCATCATCTACACGACATAGCCCTGAATTTTCCAATGCGCAGCTCTTTGCAAAAGAGAGATATTGGCAAGGAAAAGCTGTCTTGTACCTTTGCATTTTTCTCCCAAACGAAGGTCACTAGAAAGAAAATTTTAAAGCCTCCTGTTAGGCCATCATCTACACGACATAGCCCTGAATTTTCCAATGCGCAGCTGTTTGCAAAAGAGAGATATTGGCAAGGAAAAGCTGTCTTGTACCTTTGCATTTTTCTCCCAAACGAAGGTCACTAGAAAGAAAATTTTAAAGCCTCCTGCTAGGCCATCATCTACACGACATAGCCCTGAATTTTCCAATGCGCAGCTCTTTGCAAAAGAGAGATATTGGCAAGGAAAAGCTGTCTTGTACCTTTGCATTTTTCTCCCAAACGAAGGACACTAGAAAGAAAATTTTAAAGCCTCCTGTTAGGCCATGATCTACACGACATAGCCCTGAATTTTCCAATGCGCAGCTCTTTGCAAAAGAGAGATATTGGCAAGGAAAAGCTGTCTTGTACCTTTGCATTTTTCTCCCAAACGAAGGTCACTAGAAAGAAAATTTTAAAGCCTCCTGTTAGGCCATCATCTACACGACATAGCCCTGAATTTTCCAATGCGCAGCTCTTTGCAAAAGAGAGATATTGGCAAGGAAAAGCTGTCTTGTACCTTTGCATTTTTCTCCCAAACGAAGGTCACTAGAAAGAAAATTTTAAAGCCTCCTGTTAGGCCATCATCTACACGACATAGCCCTGAATTTTCCAATGCGCAGCTCTTTGCAAAAGAGAGATATTGGCAAGGAAAAGTTGTCTTGTACCTTTGCATTTTTCTCCCAAACGAAGGACACTAGAAAGAAAATTTTAAAGCCTCCTGCTAGGCCATCATCTACACGACATAGCCCTGAATTTTCCAATGCGCAGCTCTTTGCAAAAGAGAGATATTGGCAAGGAAAAGCTGTCTTGTACCTTTGCATTTTTCTCCCAAACGAAGGACACTAGAAAGAAAATGTTAAAGCCTCCTGGTAGGCCATCATCTACACGACATAGCCCTGAATTTTCCAATGCGCAGCTCTTTGCAAAAGAGAGATATTGGCAAGGAAAAGCTGTCTTGTACCTTTGCATTTTTCTCCCAAACGAAGGACACTAGAAAGATAATTTTAAAGCCTCCTGTTAGGCCATCATCTACACGACATAGCCCTGAATTTTCCAATGCGCAGCTCTTTGCAAAAGAGAGATATTGGCAAGGAAAAGCTGTCTTGTACCTTTGCATTTTTCTCCCAAACGAAGGACACTAGAAAGATAATTTTAAAGCCTCCTGTTAGGCCATCATCTACACGACATAGCCCTGAATTTTCCAATGCGCAGCTCTTTGCAAAAGAGAGATATTGGCAAGGAAAAGCTGTCTTGTACCTTTGCATTTTTCTCCCAAACGAAGGACACTAGAATTAAAATTTTAAAGCCTCCTGTTAGGCCATCATCTACACGACATAGCCCTGAATTTTCCAATGCGCAGCTCTTTGCAAAAGAGAGATATTGGCAAGGAAAAGCTGTCTTGTACCTTTGCATTTTTCTCCCAAACGAAGGACACTAGAAAGAAAATTTTAAAGCCTCCTGTTAGGCCATCATCTACACGACATAGCCCTGAATTTTCCAATGCGCAGCTCTTTGCAAAAGAGAGATATTGGCAAGGAAAAGCTGTCTTGTACCTTTGCATTTTTCTCCCAAACGAAGGACACTAGAAAGATAATTTTAAAGCCTCCTGTTAGGCCATCATCTACACGACATAGCCCTGAATTTTCCAATGCGCAGCTCTTTGCAAAAGAGAGATATTGGCAAGGAAAAGCTGTCTTGTACCTTTGCATTTTTCTCCCAAACGAAGGACACTAGAAAGATAATTTTAAAGCCTCCTGTTAGGCCATCATCTACACGACATAGCCCTGAATTTTCCAATGCGCAGCTCTTTGCAAAAGAGAGATATTGGCAAGGAAAAGCTGTCTTGTACCTTTGCATTTTTCTCCCAAACGAAGGACACTAGAATGAAAATTTTAAAGCCTCCTGATAGTGCTTCATCTACACGGTATAGCCCTGATTTTTCCAATGCGCAGCTCTTTGCAAAAGAGAGATATTGGCAAGGAAAAGCTGTCTTGTACCTTTGCATTTTTCTCCCAAACGAAGGACACTAGAAAGATAATTTTAAAGCCTCCTGTTAGGCCTTCATCTACACGACATAGCCCTGAATTTTCCAATGCGCAGCTCTTTGCAAAAGAGAGATATTGGCAAGGAAAAGCTGTCTTGTACCTTTGCATTTTTCTCCCAAACGAAGGTCACTAGAAAGAAAATTTTAAAGCCTCCTGTTAGGCCATCATCTACACGACATAGCCCTGAATTTTCCAATGCGCAGCTCTTTGCAAAAGAGAGATATTGGCAAGGAAAAGCTGTCTTGTACCTTTGCATTTTTCTCCCAAACGAAGGACACTAGAAAGAAAATTTTTAAGCCTCCTGTTAGGCCATCATCTACACGGCATAGCCCTGAATTTTCCAATGCGCAGCTCTTTGCAAAAGAGAGATATTGGCAAGGAAAAGCTGTCTTGTACCTTTGCATTTTTCTCCCAAACGAAGGACACTAGAAAGAAAATTTTAAAGCCTCCTGTTAGGCCATCATCTACACGACATAGCCCTGAATTTTCCAATGCGCAGCTCTTTGCAAAAGAGAGATATTGGCAAGGAAAAGCTGTCTTGTACCTTTGCATTTTTCTCCCAAACGAAGGACACTAGAATTAAAATTTTAAAGCCTCCTGTTAGGCCATCATCTACACGACATAGCCCTGAATTTTCCAATGCGTAGCTCTTTGCAAAAGAGAGATATTGGCAAGGAAAAGCTGTCTTGTACCTTTGCATTTTTCTCCCAAACGAAGGACACTAGAATTAAAATTTTAAAGCCTCCTGTTAGGCCATCATCTACACGACATAGCCCTGAATTTTCCAATGCGCAGCTCTTTGCAAAAGAGAGATATTGGCAAGGAAAAGCTGTCTTGTACCTTTGCATTTTTCTCCCAAACGAAGGTCACTAGAAAGAAAATTTTAAAGCCTCCTGTTAGGCCATCATCTACACGACATAGCCCTGAATTTTCAAATGCGTAGCTCTTTGCAAAAGAGAGATATTGGCAATGAAAAGCTGTCTTGTACCTTTGCATTTTTCTCCCAAACGAAGGACACTAGAATTAAAATTTTAAAGCCTCCTGTTAGTGCTTCATCTACACGGCATAGCCCTGAATTTTCCAATGCGTAGCTCTTTGCAATAGAGAGATATTGGCAAGGAAAAGCTGTCTTGTACCTTTGCATTTTTCTCCCAAACGAAGGACACTAGAATTAAAATTTTAAAGCCTCCTGTTAGGCCATCATCTACACGACATAGCCCTGAATTTTCCAATGCGCAGCTCTTTGCAAAAGAGAGATATTGGCAAGGAAAAGCTGTCTTGTACCTTTGCATTTTTCTCCCAAACGAAGGACACTAGAATTAAAATTTTAAAGCCTCCTGTTAGGCCATCATCTACACGACATAGCCCTGAATTTTCCAATGCGCAGCTCTTTGCAAAAGAGAGATATTGGCAAGGAAAAGCTGTCTTGTACCTTTGCATTTTTCTCCCAAACGAAGGACACTAGAATTAAAATTTTAAAGCCTCCTGTTAGGCCATCATCTACACGACATAGCCCTGAATTTTCCAATGCGCAGCTCTTTGCAAAAGAGAGATATTGGCAAGGAAAAGCTGTCTTGTACCTTTGCATTTTTCTCCCAAACGAAGGACACTAGAAAGATAATTTTAAAGCCTCCTGTTAGGCCATCATCTACACGACATAGCCCTGAATTTTCCAATGCGCAGCTCTTTGCAAAAGAGAGATATTGGCAAGGAAAAGCTGTCTTGTACCTTTGCATTTTTCTCCCAAACGAAGGACACTAGAAAGAAAATTTTAAAGCCTCCTGTTAGGCCATCATCTACACGACATAGCCCTGAATTTTCCAATGCGCAGCTCTTTGCAAAAGAGAGATATTGGCAAGGAAAAGCTGTCTTGTACCTTTGCATTTTTCTCCCAAACGAAGGTCACTAGAAAGAAAATTTTAAAGCCTCCTGTTAGGCCATCATCTACACGACATAGCCCTGAATTTTCCAATGCGCAGCTCTTTGCAAAAGAGAGATATTGGCAAGGAAAAGCTGTCTTGTACCTTTGCATTTTTCTCCCAAACGAAGGACACTAGAATTAAAATTTTAAAGCCTCCTGTTAGGCCATCATCTACACGACATAGCCCTGAATTTTCCAATGCGCAGCTCTTTGCAAAAGAGAGATATTGGCAAGGAAAAGCTGTCTTGTACCTTTGCATTTTTCTCCCAAACGAAGGGCACTAGAATTAAAATTTTAAAGCCTCCTGTTAGGCCATCATCTACACGACATAGCCCTGAATTTTCCAATGCGCAGCTCTTTGCAAAAGAGAGATATTGGCAAGGAAAAGCTGTCTTGTACCTTTGCATTTTTCTCCCAAACGAAGGACACTAGAATTAAAATTTTAAAGCCTCCTGTTAGGCCATCATCTACACGACATAGCCCTGAATTTTCCAATGCGCAGCTCTTTGCAAAAGAGAGATATTGGCAAGGAAAAGCTGTCTTGTACCTTTGCATTTTTCTCCCAAACGAAGGACACTAGAAAGAAAATTTTAAAGCCTCCTGTTAGGCCATCATCTACACGACATAGCCCTGAATTTTCCAATGCGCAGCTCTTTGCAAAAGAGAGATATTGGCAAGGAAAAGCTGTCTTGTACCTTTGCATTTTTCTCCCAAACGAAGGACACTAGAAAGATAATTTTAAAGCCTCCTGTTAGGCCATCATCTACACGACATAGCCCTGAATTTTCCAATGCGCAGCTCTTTGCAAAAGAGAGATATTGGCAAGGAAAAGCTGTCTTGTACCTTTGCATTTTTCTCCCAAACGAAGGACACTAGAAAGATAATTTTAAAGCCTCCTGTTAGGCCATCATCTACACGACATAGCCCTGAATTTTCCAATGCGCAGCTCTTTGCAAAAGAGAGATATTGGCAAGGAAAAGCTGTCTTGTACCTTTGCATTTTTCTCCCAAACGAAGGACACTAGAATGAAAATTTTAAAGCCTCCTGATAGTGCTTCATCTACACGGTATAGCCCTGATTTTTCCAATGCGCAGCTCTTTGCAAAAGAGAGATATTGGCAAGGAAAAGCTGTCTTGTACCTTTGCATTTTTCTCCCAAACGAAGGACACTAGAAAGATAATTTTAAAGCCTCCTGTTAGGCCTTCATCTACACGACATAGCCCTGAATTTTCCAATGCGCAGCTCTTTGCAAAAGAGAGATATTGGCAAGGAAAAGCTGTCTTGTACCTTTGCATTTTTCTCCCAAACGAAGGTCACTAGAAAGAAAATTTTAAAGCCTCCTGTTAGGCCATCATCTACACGACATAGCCCTGAATTTTCCAATGCGCAGCTCTTTGCAAAAGAGAGATATTGGCAAGGAAAAGCTGTCTTGTACCTTTGCATTTTTCTCCCAAACGAAGGACACTAGAAAGAAAATTTTTAAGCCTCCTGTTAGGCCATCATCTACACGGCATAGCCCTGAATTTTCCAATGCGCAGCTCTTTGCAAAAGAGAGATATTGGCAAGGAAAAGCTGTCTTGTACCTTTGCATTTTTCTCCCAAACGAAGGACACTAGAAAGAAAATTTTAAAGCCTCCTGTTAGGCCATCATCTACACGACATAGCCCTGAATTTTCCAATGCGCAGCTCTTTGCAAAAGAGAGATATTGGCAAGGAAAAGCTGTCTTGTACCTTTGCATTTTTCTCCCAAACGAAGGACACTAGAATTAAAATTTTAAAGCCTCCTGTTAGGCCATCATCTACACGACATAGCCCTGAATTTTCCAATGCGTAGCTCTTTGCAAAAGAGAGATATTGGCAAGGAAAAGCTGTCTTGTACCTTTGCATTTTTCTCCCAAACGAAGGACACTAGAATTAAAATTTTAAAGCCTCCTGTTAGGCCATCATCTACACGACATAGCCCTGAATTTTCCAATGCGCAGCTCTTTGCAAAAGAGAGATATTGGCAAGGAAAAGCTGTCTTGTACCTTTGCATTTTTCTCCCAAACGAAGGTCACTAGAAAGAAAATTTTAAAGCCTCCTGTTAGGCCATCATCTACACGACATAGCCCTGAATTTTCAAATGCGTAGCTCTTTGCAAAAGAGAGATATTGGCAATGAAAAGCTGTCTTGTACCTTTGCATTTTTCTCCCAAACGAAGGACACTAGAATTAAAATTTTAAAGCCTCCTGTTAGTGCTTCATCTACACGGCATAGCCCTGAATTTTCCAATGCGTAGCTCTTTGCAATAGAGAGATATTGGCAAGGAAAAGCTGTCTTGTACCTTTGCATTTTTCTCCCAAACGAAGGACACTAGAATTAAAATTTTAAAGCCTCCTGTTAGGCCATCATCTACACGACATAGCCCTGAATTTTCCAATGCGCAGCTCTTTGCAAAAGAGAGATATTGGCAAGGAAAAGCTGTCTTGTACCTTTGCATTTTTCTCCCAAACGAAGGACACTAGAATTAAAATTTTAAAGCCTCCTGTTAGGCCATCATCTACACGACATAGCCCTGAATTTTCCAATGCGCAGCTCTTTGCAAAAGAGAGATATTGGCAAGGAAAAGCTGTCTTGTACCTTTGCATTTTTCTCCCAAACGAAGGACACTAGAATTAAAATTTTAAAGCCTCCTGTTAGGCCATCATCTACACGACATAGCCCTGAATTTTCCAATGCGCAGCTCTTTGCAAAAGAGAGATATTGGCAAGGAAAAGCTGTCTTGTACCTTTGCATTTTTCTCCCAAACGAAGGACACTAGAAAGATAATTTTAAAGCCTCCTGTTAGGCCATCATCTACACGACATAGCCCTGAATTTTCCAATGCGCAGCTCTTTGCAAAAGAGAGATATTGGCAAGGAAAAGCTGTCTTGTACCTTTGCATTTTTCTCCCAAACGAAGGACACTAGAAAGAAAATTTTAAAGCCTCCTGTTAGGCCATCATCTACACGACATAGCCCTGAATTTTCCAATGCGCAGCTCTTTGCAAAAGAGAGATATTGGCAAGGAAAAGCTGTCTTGTACCTTTGCATTTTTCTCCCAAACGAAGGTCACTAGAAAGAAAATTTTAAAGCCTCCTGTTAGGCCATCATCTACACGACATAGCCCTGAATTTTCCAATGCGCAGCTCTTTGCAAAAGAGAGATATTGGCAAGGAAAAGCTGTCTTGTACCTTTGCATTTTTCTCCCAAACGAAGGACACTAGAATTAAAATTTTAAAGCCTCCTGTTAGGCCATCATCTACACGACATAGCCCTGAATTTTCCAATGCGCAGCTCTTTGCAAAAGAGAGATATTGGCAAGGAAAAGCTGTCTTGTACCTTTGCATTTTTCTCCCAAACGAAGGGCACTAGAATTAAAATTTTAAAGCCTCCTGTTAGGCCATCATCTACACGACATAGCCCTGAATTTTCCAATGCGCAGCTCTTTGCAAAAGAGAGATATTGGCAAGGAAAAGCTGTCTTGTACCTTTGCATTTTTCTCCCAAACGAAGGACACTAGAAAGAAAATTTTAAAGCCTCCTGTTAGGCCATCATCTACACGACATAGCCCTGAATTTTCCAATGCGCAGCTCTTTGCAAAAGAGAGATATTGGCAAGGAAAAGCTGTCTTGTACCTTTGCATTTTTCTCCCAAACGAAGGTCACTAGAAAGAAAATTTTAAAGCCTCCTGTTAGGCCATCATCTACACGACATAGCCCTGAATTTTCCAATGCGCAGCTCTTTGCAAAAGAGAGATATTGGCAAGGAAAAGCTGTCTTGTACCTTTGCATTTTTCTCCCAAACGAAGGACACTAGAATTAAAATTTTAAAGCCTCCTGTTAGGCCATCATCTACACGACATAGCCCTGAATTTTCCAATGCGCAGCTCTTTGCAAAAGAGAGATATTGGCAAGGAAAAGCTGTCTTGTACCTTTGCATTTTTCTCCCAAACGAAGGACACTAGAAAGATAATTTTAAAGCCTCCTGTTAGGCCATCATCTACACGACATAGCTCTGAATTTTCCAATGCGCAGCTCTTTGCAAAAGAGAGATATTGGCAAGGAAAAGCTGTCTTGTACCTTTGCATTTTTCTCCCAAACGAAGGACACTAGAAAGAAAATTTTAAAGCCTCCTGTTAGGCCATCATCTACACGACATAGCCCTGAATTTTCCAATGCGCAGCTCTTTGCAAAAGAGAGATATTGGCAAGGAAAAGCTGTCTTGTACCTTTGCATTTTTCTCCCAAACGAAGGACACTAGAAAGAAAATTTGAAAGCCTCCTGTTAGGCCATCATCTACACGACATAGCCCTGAATTTTCCAATGCGCAGCTCTTTGCAAAAGAGAGATATTGGCAAGGAAAAGCTGTCTTGTACCTTTGCATTTTTCTCCCAAACGAAGGACACTAGAATTAAAATTTTAAAGCCTCCTGTTAGTGCTTCATCTACACGGCATAGCCCTGAATTTTCCAATGCGTAGCTCTTTGCAATAGAGAGATATTGGCAAGGAAAAGCTGTCTTGTACCTTTGCATTTTTCTCCCAAACGAAGGACACTAGAATTAAAATTTTAAAGCCTCCTGTTAGGACATCATCTACACGACATAGCCCTGAATTTTCCAATGCGCAGCTCTTTGCAAAAGAGAGATATTGGCAAGGAAAAGCTGTCTTGTACCTTTGCATTTTTCTCCCAAACGAAGGACACTAGAATTAAAATTTTAAAGCCTCCTGTTAGGCCATCATCTACACGACATAGCCCTGAATTTTCCAATGCGCAGCTCTTTGCAAAAGAGAGATATTGGCAAGGAAAAGCTGTCTTGTACCTTTGCATTTTTCTCCCAAACGAAGGACACTAGAAAGATAATTTTAAAGCCTCCTGTTAGGCCATCATCTACACGACATAGCCCTGAATTTTCCAATGCGCAGCTCTTTGCAAAAGAGAGATATTGGCAAGGAAAAGCTGTCTTGTACCTTTGCATTTTTCTCCCAAACGAAGGACACTAGAAAGAAAATTTTAAAGCCTCCTGTTAGGCCATCATCTACACGACATAGCCCTGAATTTTCCAATGCGCAGCTCTTTGCAAAAGAGAGATATTGGCAAGGAAAAGCTGTCTTGTACCTTTGCATTTTTCTCCCAAACGAAGGACACTAGAATTAAAATTTTAAAGCCTCCTGTTAGGCCATCATCTACACGACATAGCCCTGAATTTTCCAATGCGCAGCTCTTTGCAAAAGAGAGATATTGGCAAGGAAAAGCTGTCTTGTACCTTTGCATTTTTCTCCCAAACGAAGGACACTAGAATTAAAATTTTAAAGCCTCCTGTTAGGCCATCATCTACACAACATAGCCCTGAATTTTCCAATGCGCAGCTCTTTGCAAAAGAGAGATATTGGCAAGGAAAAGCTGTCTTGTACCTTTGCATTTTTCTCCCAAACGAAGGACACTAGAAAGATAATTTTAAAGCCTCCTGTTAGGCCATCATCTACACGACATAGCTCTGAATTTTCCAATGCGCAGCTCTTTGCAAAAGAGAGATATTGGCAAGGAAAAGCTGTCTTGTACCTTTGCATTTTTCTCCCAAACGAAGGACACTAGAAAGAAAATTTTAAAGCCTCCTGTTAGGCCATCATCTACACGACATAGCCCTGAATTTTCCAATGCGCAGCTCTTTGCAAAAGAGAGATATTGGCAAGGAAAAGCTGTCTTGTACCTTTGCATTTTTCTCCCAAACGAAGGTCACTAGAAAGAAAATTTTAAAGCCTCCTGTTAGGCCATCATCTACACGACATAGCCCTGAAATTTCCAATGCGCAGCTCTTTGCAAAAGAGAGATATTGGCAAGGAAAAGCTGTCTTGTACCTTTGCATTTTTCTCCCAAACGAAGGACACTAGAATTAAAATTTTAAAGCCTCCTGTTAGGCCATCATCTACACGACATAGCCCTGAATTTTCCAATGCGCAGCTCTTTGCAAAAGAGAGATATTGGCAAGGAAAAGCTGTCTTGTACCTTTGCATTTTTCTCCCAAACGAAGGACACTAGAATTAAAATTTTAAAGCCTCCTGTTAGGCCATCATCTACACGACATAGCCCTGAATTTTCCAATGCGCAGCTCTTTGCAAAAGAGAGATATTGGCAAGGAAAAGCTGTCTTGTACCTTTGCATTTTTCTCCCAAACGAAGGACACTAGAAAGATAATTTTAAAGCCTCCTGTTAGGCCATCATCTACACGACATAGCTCTGAATTTTCCAATGCGCAGCTCTTTGCAAAAGAGAGATATTGGCAAGGAAAAGCTGTCTTGTACCTTTGCATTTTTCTCCCAAACGAAGGACACTAGAATTAAAATTTTAAAGCCTCCTGTTAGGCAATCATCTACACGACATAGCCCGGAATTTTCCAATGCGCAGCTCTTTGCAAAAGAGAGATATTGGCAAGGAAAACCTGTCTTGTACATTTGCATTTTTCTCCCAAACGAAGGACACTAGAAAGAAAATTTTAAAGCCTCCTGTTAGGCCATCATCTACACGACATAGCCCTGAATTTTCCAATGCGCAGCTCTTTGCAAAAGAGAGATATTGGCAAGGAAAAGCTGTCTTGTACCATTGCATTTTTCACCCAAACGAAGGACACTAGAAAGAAAATTTTAAAGCCTCCTGTTAGACCATCATCTACACGGCATAGCTATGAATTTTCCAATGCGCAGCTCTTTGCAAAAGAGAGATATTGGCAAGGAAAAGCTGTCTTGTACCATTGCATTTTTCTCCCAAACGAAGGACACTAGAAAGAAAATTTTAAAGCCTCCTGTTAGGCCATCATCTACACGACATAGCCCTGAATTTTCCAATGCGCAGCTCTTTGCAAAAGAGAGATATTGGCAAGGAAAAGCTGTCTTGTACCTTTGCATTTTTCTCCCAAACGAAGGTCACTAGAAAGAAAATTTTAAAGCCTCCTGTTAGGCCATCATCTACACGACATATCCCTGAATTTTCCAATGCGTAGCTCTTTGCAAAAGAGAGATATTGGCAAGGAAAAGCTGTCTTGTACCTTTGCATTTTTCTCCCAAACGAAGGACACTAGAAAGAAAATTTTAAAGCCTCCTGTTAGGCCATCATCTACACGACATAGCCCTGAATTTTCCAATGCGCAGCTCTTTGCAAAAGAGAGATATTGGCAAGGAAAAGCTGTCTTGTACCTTTGCATTTTTCTCCCAAACGAAGGACACTAGAATTAAAATTTTAAAGCCTCCTGTTAGTGCTTTATCTACAAGGCATAGCCCTGAATTTTCCAATGCGTAGCTCTTTGCAATAGAGAGATATTGGCAAGGAAAAGCTGTCTTGTACCTTTGCATTTTTCTCCCAAACGAAGGACACTAGAATTAAAATTTTAAAGCCTCCTGTTAGGCCATCATCTACACGACATAGCCCTGAATTTTCCAATGCGCAGCTCTTTGCAAAAGAGAGATATTGGCAAGGAAAAGCTGTCTTGTACCTTTGCATTTTTCTCCCAAACGAAGGACACTACAATTAAAATTTTAAAGCCTCCTGTTAGGCCATCATCTACACGACATAGCCCTGAATTTTCCAATGCGCAGCTCTTTGCAAAAGAGAGATATTGGCAAGGAAAAGCTGTCTTGTACCTTTGCATTTTTCTCCCAAACGAAGGACACTAGAAAGAAAATTTTAAAGCCTCCTGTTAGGCCATCATCTACACGACATAGCCCTGAATTTTCCAATGCGCAGCTCTTTGCAAAAGAGAGATATTGGCAAGGAAAAGCTGTCTTGTACCTTTGCATTTTTCTCCCAAACGAAGGTCACTAGAAAGAAAATTTTAAAGCCTCCTGTTAGGCCATCATCTACACGACATAGCCCTGAATTTTCCAATGCGCAGCTCTTTGCAAAAGAGAGATATTGGCAAGGAAAAGCTGTCTTGTACCTTTGCATTTTTCTCCCAAACGAAGGACACTAGAATTAAAATTTTAAAGCCTCCTGTTAGGCCATCATCTACACGACATAGCCCTGAATTTTCCAATGCGCAGCTCTTTGCAAAAGAGAGATATTGGCAAGGAAAAGCTGTCTTGTACCTTTGCATTTTTCTCCCAAACGAAGGACACTAGAAAGATAATTTTAAAGCCTCCTGTTAGGCCATCATCTACACGACATAGCTCTGAATTTTCCAATGCGCAGCTCTTTGCAAAAGAGAGATATTGGCAAGGAAAAGCTGTCTTGTACCTTTGCATTTTTCTCCCAAACGAAGGACACTAGAAAGAAAATTTTAAAGCCTCCTGTTAGGCCATCATCTACACGACATAGCCCTGAATTTTCCAATGCGCAGCTCTTTGCAAAAGAGAGATATTGGCAAGGAAAAGCTGTCTTGTACCTTTGCATTTTTCTCCCAAACGAAGGACACTAGAATTAAAATTTTAAAGCCTCCTGTTAGTGCTTTATCTACAAGGCATAGCCCTGAATTTTCCAATGCGTAGCTCTTTGCAATAGAGAGATATTGGCAAGGAAAAGCTGTCTTGTACCTTTGCATTTTTCTCCCAAACGAAGGACACTAGAATTAAAATTTTAAAGCCTCCTGTTAGGCCATCATCTACACGACATAGCCCTGAATTTTCCAATGCGCAGCTCTTTGCAAAAGAGAGATATTGGCAAGGAAAAGCTGTCTTGTACCTTTGCATTTTTCTCCCAAACGAAGGACACTACAATTAAAATTTTAAAGCCTCCTGTTAGGCCATCATCTACACGACATAGCCCTGAATTTTCCAATGCGCAGCTCTTTGCAAAAGAGAGATATTGGCAAGGAAAAGCTGTCTTGTACCTTTGCATTTTTCTCCCAAACGAAGGACACTAGAAAGAAAATTTTAAAGCCTCCTGTTAGGCCATCATCTACACGACATAGCCCTGAATTTTCCAATGCGCAGCTCTTTGCAAAAGAGAGATATTGGCAAGGAAAAGCTGTCTTGTACCTTTGCATTTTTCTCCCAAACGAAGGTCACTAGAAAGAAAATTTTAAAGCCTCCTGTTAGGCCATCATCTACACGACATAGCCCTGAATTTTCCAATGCGCAGCTCTTTGCAAAAGAGAGATATTGGCAAGGAAAAGCTGTCTTGTACCTTTGCATTTTTCTCCCAAACGAAGGACACTAGAATTAAAATTTTAAAGCCTCCTGTTAGGCCATCATCTACACGACATAGCCCTGAATTTTCCAATGCGCAGCTCTTTGCAAAAGAGAGATATTGGCAAGGAAAAGCTGTCTTGTACCTTTGCATTTTTCTCCCAAACGAAGGACACTAGAAAGATAATTTTAAAGCCTCCTGTTAGGCCATCATCTACACGACATAGCTCTGAATTTTCCAATGCGCAGCTCTTTGCAAAAGAGAGATATTGGCAAGGAAAAGCTGTCTTGTACCTTTGCATTTTTCTCCCAAACGAAGGACACTAGAAAGAAAATTTTAAAGCCTCCTGTTAGGCCATCATCTACACGACATAGCCCTGAATTTTCCAATGCGCAGCTCTTTGCAAAAGAGAGATATTGGCAAGGAAAAGCTGTCTTGTACCTTTGCATTTTTCTCCCAAACGAAGGACACTAGAAAGAAAATTTGAAAGCCTCCTGTTAGGCCATCATCTACACGACATAGCCCTGAATTTTCCAATGCGCAGCTCTTTGCAAAAGAGAGATATTGGCAAGGAAAAGCTGTCTTGTACCTTTGCATTTTTCTCCCAAACGAAGGACACTAGAATTAAAATTTTAAAGCCTCCTGTTAGTGCTTCATCTACACGGCATAGCCCTGAATTTTCCAATGCGTAGCTCTTTGCAATAGAGAGATATTGGCAAGGAAAAGCTGTCTTGTACCTTTGCATTTTTCTCCCAAACGAAGGACACTAGAATTAAAATTTTAAAGCCTCCTGTTAGGACATCATCTACACGACATAGCCCTGAATTTTCCAATGCGCAGCTCTTTGCAAAAGAGAGATATTGGCAAGGAAAAGCTGTCTTGTACCTTTGCATTTTTCTCCCAAACGAAGGACACTAGAATTAAAATTTTAAAGCCTCCTGTTAGGCCATCATCTACACGACATAGCCCTGAATTTTCCAATGCGCAGCTCTTTGCAAAAGAGAGATATTGGCAAGGAAAAGCTGTCTTGTACCTTTGCATTTTTCTCCCAAACGAAGGACACTAGAATTAAAATTTTAAAGCCTCCTGTTAGGCCATCATCTACACGACATAGCCCTGAATTTTCCAATGCGCAGCTCTTTGCAAAAGAGAGATATTGGCAAGGAAAAGCTGTCTTGTACCTTTGCATTTTTCTCCCAAACGAAGGACACTAGAAAGATAATTTTAAAGCCTCCTGTTAGGCCATCATCTACACGACATAGCCCTGAATTTTCCAATGCGCAGCTCTTTGCAAAAGAGAGATATTGGCAAGGAAAAGCTGTCTTGTACCTTTGCATTTTTCTCCCAAACGAAGGACACTAGAAAGAAAATTTTAAAGCCTCCTGTTAGGCCATCATCTACACGACATAGCCCTGAATTTTCCAATGCGCAGCTCTTTGCAAAAGAGAGATATTGGCAAGGAAAAGCTGTCTTGTACCTTTGCATTTTTCTCCCAAACGAAGGACACTAGAATTAAAATTTTAAAGCCTCCTGTTAGGCCATCATCTACACGACATAGCCCTGAATTTTCCAATGCGCAGCTCTTTGCAAAAGAGAGATATTGGCAAGGAAAAGCTGTCTTGTACCTTTGCATTTTTCTCCCAAACGAAGGACACTAGAATTAAAATTTTAAAGCCTCCTGTTAGGCCATCATCTACACGACATAGCCCTGAATTTTCCAATGCGCAGCTCTTTGCAAAAGAGAGATATTGGCAAGGAAAAGCTGTCTTGTACCTTTGCATTTTTCTCCCAAACGAAGGACACTAGAAAGATAATTTTAAAGCCTCCTGTTAGGCCATCATCTACACGACATAGCTCTGAATTTTCCAATGCGCAGCTCTTTGCAAAAGAGAGATATTGGCAAGGAAAAGCTGTCTTGTACCTTTGCATTTTTCTCCCAAACGAAGGACACTAGAAAGAAAATTTTAAAGCCTCCTGTTAGGCCATCATCTACACGACATAGCCCTGAATTTTCCAATGCGCAGCTCTTTGCAAAAGAGAGATATTGGCAAGGAAAAGCTGTCTTGTACCTTTGCATTTTTCTCCCAAACGAAGGTCACTAGAAAGAAAATTTTAAAGCCTCCTGTTAGGCCATCATCTACACGACATAGCCCTGAATTTTCCAATGCGCAGCTCTTTGCAAAAGAGAGATATTGGCAAGGAAAAGCTGTCTTGTACCTTTGCATTTTTCTCCCAAACGAAGGACACTAGAATTAAAATTTTAAAGCCTCCTGTTAGGCCATCATCTACACGACATAGCCCTGAATTTTCCAATGCGCAGCTCTTTGCAAAAGAGAGATATTGGCAAGGAAAAGCTGTCTTGTACCTTTGCATTTTTCTCCCAAACGAAGGACACTAGAATTAAAATTTTAAAGCCTCCTGTTAGGCCATCATCTACACGACATAGCCCTGAATTTTCCAATGCGCAGCTCTTTGCAAAAGAGAGATATTGGCAAGGAAAAGCTGTCTTGTACCTTTGCATTTTTCTCCCAAACGAAGGACACTAGAAAGATAATTTTAAAGCCTCCTGTTAGGCCATCATCTACACGACATAGCTCTGAATTTTCCAATGCGCAGCTCTTTGCAAAAGAGAGATATTGGCAAGGAAAAGCTGTCTTGTACCTTTGCATTTTTCTCCCAAACGAAGGACACTAGAATTAAAATTTTAAAGCCTCCTGTTAGGCAATCATCTACACGACATAGCCCGGAATTTTCCAATGCGCAGCTCTTTGCAAAAGAGAGATATTGGCAAGGAAAACCTGTCTTGTACCTTTGCATTTTTCTCCCAAACGAAGGACACTAGAAAGAAAATTTTAAAGCCTCCTGTTAGGCCATCATATACACGACATAGCCCTGAATTTTCCAATGCGCAGCTCTTTGCAAAAGAGAGATATTGGCAAGGAAAAGCTGTCTTGTACCATTGCATTTTTCACCCAAACGAAGGACACTAGAAAGAAAATTTTAAAGCCTCCTGTTAGACCATCATCTACACGGCATAGCTATGAATTTTCCAATGCGCAGCTCTTTGCAAAAGAGAGATATTGGCAAGGAAAAGCTGTCTTGTACCATTGCATTTTTCTCCCAAACGAAGGACACTAGAAAGAAAATTTTAAAGCCTCCTGTTAGGCCATCATCTACACGACATAGCCCTGAATTTTCCAATGCGCAGCTCTTTGCAAAAGAGAGATATTGGCAAGGAAAAGCTGTCTTGTACCTTTGCATTTTTCTCCCAAACGAAGGTCACTAGAAAGAAAATTTTAAAGCCTCCTGTTAGGCCATCATCTACACGACATAGCCCTGAATTTTCCAATGCGCAGCTCTTTGCAAAAGAGAGATATTGGCAAGGAAAAGCTGTCTTGTACCTTTGCATTTTTCTCCCAAACGAAGGTCACTAGAAAGAAAATTTTAAAGCCTCCTGTTAGGCCATCATCTACACGACATAGCCCTGAATTTTCCAATGCGTAGCTCTTTGCAAAAGAGAGATATTGGCAAGGAAAAGCTGTCTTGTACCTTTGCATTTTTCTCCCAAACGAAGGACACTAGAAAGAAAATTTTAAAGCCTCCTGTTAGGCCATCATCTACACGACATAGCCCTGAATTTTCCAATGCGCAGCTCTTTGCAAAAGAGAGATATTGGCAAGGAAAAGCTGTCTTGTACCTTTGCATTTTTCTCCCAAACGAAGGACACTAGAATTAAAATTTTAAAGCCTCCTGTTAGTGCTTTATCTACAACGCATAGCCCTGAATTTTCCAATGCGTAGCTCTTTGCAATAGAGAGATATTGGCAAGGAAAAGCTGTCTTGTACCTTTGCATTTTTCTCCCAAACGAAGGACACTAGAATTAAAATTTTAAAGCCTCCTGTTAGGCCATCATCTACACGACATAGCCCTGAATTTTCCAATGCGCAGCTCTTTGCAAAAGAGAGATATTGGCAAGGAAAAGCTGTCTTGTACCTTTGCATTTTTCTCCCAAACGAAGGACACTAGAATTAAAATTTTAAAGCCTCCTGTTAGGCCATCATCTACACGACATAGCCCTGAATTTTCCAATGCGCAGCTCTTTGCAAAAGAGAGATATTGGCAAGGAAAAGCTGTCTTGTACCTTTGCATTTTTCTCCCAAACGAAGGACACTAGAATTAAAATTTTAAAGCCTCCTGTTAGGCCATCATCTACACGACATAGCCCTGAATTTTCCAATGCGCAGCTCTTTGCAAAAGAGAGATATTGGCAAGGAAAAGCTGTCTTGTACCTTTGCATTTTTCTCCCAAACGAAGGACACTAGAATTAAAATTTTAAAGCCTCCTGTTAGGCCATCATCTACACGACATAGCCCTGAATTTTCCAATGCGCAGCTCTTTGCAAAAGAGAGATATTGGCAAGGAAAAGCTGTCTTGTACCTTTGCATTTTTCTCCCAAACGAAGGACACTAGAAATACAATTTTAAAGCCTCCTGTTAGGCCATCATCTACACGACATAGCCCTGAATTTTCCAATGCGCAGCTCTTTGCAAAAGAGAGATATTGGCAAGGAAAAGCTGTCTTGTACCTTTGCATTTTTCTCCCAAACGAAGGACACTAGAAAGATAATTTTAAAGCCTCCTGTTAGGCCATCATCTACACGACATAGCCCTGAATTTTCCAATGCGCAGCTCTTTGCAAAAGAGAGATATTGGCAAGGAAAAGCTGTCTTGTACCTTTGCATTTTTCTCCCAAACGAAGGACACTAGAAAGAAAATTTTAAAGCCTCCTGTTAGGCCATCATCTACACGACATAGCCCTGAATTTTCCAATGCGCAGCTCTTTGCAAAAGAGAGATATTGGCAAGGAAAAGCTGTCTTGTACCTTTGCATTTTTCTCCCAAACGAAGGTCACGAGAAAGAAAATTTTAAAGCCTCCTGTTAGGCCATCATCTACACGACATAGCCCTGAATTTTCCAATGCGCAGCTCTTTGCAAAAGAGATATTGGCAAGGAAAAGCTGTCTTGTACCTTTGCATTTTTCTCCCAAACGAAGGACACTAGAATTAAAATTTTAAAGCCTCCTGTTAGAACATCATCTACACGACATAGCCCTGAATTTTCCAATGCGCAGCTCTTTGCAAAAGAGAGATATTGGCAAGGAAAAGCTGTCTTGTACCTTTGCATTTTTCTCCCAAACGAAGGACACTAGAAAGAAAATTTTAAAGCCTCCTGTTAGGCCATCATCTACACGACATAGCCCTGAATTTTCCAATGCGCAGCTCTTTGCAAAAGAGAGATATTGGCAAGGAAAAGCTGTCTTGTACCTTTGCATTTTTCTCCCAAACGAAGGTCACTAGAAAGAAAATTTTAAAGCCTCCTGTTAGGCCATCATCTACACGACATAGCCCTGAATTTTCCAATGCGCAGCTCTTTGCAAAAGAGAGATATTGGCAAGGAAAAGCTGTCTTGTACCTTTGCATTTTTCTCCCAAACGAAGGACACTAGAATTAAAATTTTAAAGCCTCCTGTTAGGCCATCATCTACACGACATAGCCCTGAATTTTCCAATGCGCAGCTCTTTGCAAAAGAGAGATATTGGCAAGGAAAAGCTGTCTTGTACCTTTGCATTTTTCTCCCAAACGAAGGACACTAGAATTAAAATTTTAAAGCCTCCTGTTAGGCCATCATCTACACGACATAGCCCTGAATTTTCCAATGCGCAGCTCTTTGCAAAAGAGAGATATTGGCAAGGAAAAGCTGTCTTGTACCTTTGTATTTTTCTCCCAAACGAAGGACACTAGAAAGAAAATTTTAAAGCCTCCTGTTAGGCCATCATCTACACGACATAGCCCTGAATTTTCCAATGCGCAGCTCTTTGCAAAAGAGAGATATTGGCAAGGAAAAGCTGTCTTGTACCTTTGCATTTTTCTCCCAAACGAAGGTCACTAGAAAGAAAATTTTAAAGCCTCCTGTTAGGCCATCATCTACACGACATAGCCCTGAATTTTCCAATGCGCAGCTCTTTGCAAAAGAGAGATATTGGCAAGGAAAAGCTGTCTTGTACCTTTGCATTTTTCTCCCAAACGAAGGACACTAGAATTAAAATTTTAAAGCCTCCTGTTAGGCCATCATCTACACGACATAGCCCTGAATTTTCCAATGCGCAGCTCTTTGCAAAAGAGAGATATTGGCAAGGAAAAGCTGTCTTGTACCTTTGCATTTTTCTCCCAAACGAAGGACACTAGAAAGATAATTTTAAAGCCTCCTGTTAGGCCATCATCTACACGACATAGCTCTGAATTTTCCAATGCGCAGCTCTTTGCAAAAGAGAGATATTGGCAAGGAAAAGCTGTCTTGTACCTTTGCATTTTTCTCCCAAACGAAGGACACTAGAATTAAAATTTTAAAGCCTCCTGTTAGGCAATCATCTACACGACATAGCCCGGAATTTTCCAATGCGCAGCTCTTTGCAAAAGAGAGATATTGGCAAGGAAAACCTGTCTTGTACCTTTGCATTTTTCTCCCAAACGAAGGACACTAGAAAGAAAATTTTAAAGCCTCCTGTTAGGCCATCATATACACGACATAGCCCTGAATTTTCCAATGCGCAGCTCTTTGCAAAAGAGAGATATTGGCAAGGAAAAGCTGTCTTGTACCATTGCATTTTTCACCCAAACGAAGGACACTAGAAAGAAAATTTTAAAGCCTCCTGTTAGACCATCATCTACACGGCATAGCTATGAATTTTCCAATGCGCAGCTCTTTGCAAAAGAGAGATATTGGCAAGGAAAAGCTGTCTTGTACCATTGCATTTTTCTCCCAAACGAAGGACACTAGAAAGAAAATTTTAAAGCCTCCTGTTAGGCCATCATCTACACGACATAGCCCTGAATTTTCCAATGCGCAGCTCTTTGCAAAAGAGAGATATTGGCAAGGAAAAGCTGTCTTGTACCTTTGCATTTTTCTCCCAAACGAAGGTCACTAGAAAGAAAATTTTAAAGCCTCCTGTTAGGCCATCATCTACACGACATAGCCCTGAATTTTCCAATGCGCAGCTCTTTGCAAAAGAGAGATATTGGCAAGGAAAAGCTGTCTTGTACCTTTGCATTTTTCTCCCAAACGAAGGTCACTAGAAAGAAAATTTTAAAGCCTCCTGTTAGGCCATCATCTACACGACATAGCCCTGAATTTTCCAATGCGTAGCTCTTTGCAAAAGAGAGATATTGGCAAGGAAAAGCTGTCTTGTACCTTTGCATTTTTCTCCCAAACGAAGGACACTAGAAAGAAAATTTTAAAGCCTCCTGTTAGGCCATCATCTACACGACATAGCCCTGAATTTTCCAATGCGCAGCTCTTTGCAAAAGAGAGATATTGGCAAGGAAAAGCTGTCTTGTACCTTTGCATTTTTCTCCCAAACGAAGGACACTAGAATTAAAATTTTAAAGCCTCCTGTTAGTGCTTTATCTACAACGCATAGCCCTGAATTTTCCAATGCGTAGCTCTTTGCAATAGAGAGATATTGGCAAGGAAAAGCTGTCTTGTACCTTTGCATTTTTCTCCCAAACGAAGGACACTAGAATTAAAATTTTAAAGCCTCCTGTTAGGCCATCATCTACACGACATAGCCCTGAATTTTCCAATGCGCAGCTCTTTGCAAAAGAGAGATATTGGCAAGGAAAAGCTGTCTTGTACCTTTGCATTTTTCTCCCAAACGAAGGACACTAGAATTAAAATTTTAAAGCCTCCTGTTAGGCCATCATCTACACGACATAGCCCTGAATTTTCCAATGCGCAGCTCTTTGCAAAAGAGAGATATTGGCAAGGAAAAGCTGTCTTGTACCTTTGCATTTTTCTCCCAAACGAAGGACACTAGAATTAAAATTTTAAAGCCTCCTGTTAGGCCATCATCTACACGACATAGCCCTGAATTTTCCAATGCGCAGCTCTTTGCAAAAGAGAGATATTGGCAAGGAAAAGCTGTCTTGTACCTTTGCATTTTTCTCCCAAACGAAGGACACTAGAATTAAAATTTTAAAGCCTCCTGTTAGGCCATCATCTACACGACATAGCCCTGAATTTTCCAATGCGCAGCTCTTTGCAAAAGAGAGATATTGGCAAGGAAAAGCTGTCTTGTACCTTTGCATTTTTCTCCCAAACGAAGGACACTAGAAATACAATTTTAAAGCCTCCTGTTAGGCCATCATCTACACGACATAGCCCTGAATTTTCCAATGCGCAGCTCTTTGCAAAAGAGAGATATTGGCAAGGAAAAGCTGTCTTGTACCTTTGCATTTTTCTCCCAAACGAAGGACACTAGAAAGATAATTTTAAAGCCTCCTGTTAGGCCATCATCTACACGACATAGCCCTGAATTTTCCAATGCGCAGCTCTTTGCAAAAGAGAGATATTGGCAAGGAAAAGCTGTCTTGTACCTTTGCATTTTTCTCCCAAACGAAGGACACTAGAAAGAAAATTTTAAAGCCTCCTGTTAGGCCATCATCTACACGACATAGCCCTGAATTTTCCAATGCGCAGCTCTTTGCAAAAGAGAGATATTGGCAAGGAAAAGCTGTCTTGTACCTTTGCATTTTTCTCCCAAACGAAGGTCACGAGAAAGAAAATTTTAAAGCCTCCTGTTAGGTCATCATCTACACGACATAGCCCTGAATTTTCCAATGCGCAGCTCTTTGCAAAAGAGATATTGGCAAGGAAAAGCTGTCTTGTACCTTTGCATTTTTCTCCCAAACGAAGGACACTAGAATTAAAATTTTAAAGCCTCCTGTTAGAACATCATCTACACGACATAGCCCTGAATTTTCCAATGCGCAGCTCTTTGCAAAAGAGAGATATTGGCAAGGAAAAGCTGTCTTGTACCTTTGCATTTTTCTCCCAAACGAAGGACACTAGAATTAAAATTTTAAAGCCTCCTGTTAGGCCATCATCTACACGACATAGCCCTGAATTTTCCAATGCGCAGCTCTTTGCAAAAGAGAGATATTGGCAAGGAAAAGCTGTCTTGTACCTTTGCATTTTTCTCCCAAACGAAGGACACTAGAAAGATAATTTTAAAGCCTCCTGTTAGGCCATCATCTACACGACATAGCCCTGAATTTTCCAATGCGCAGCTCTTTGCAAAAGAGAGATATTGGCAAGGAAAAGCTGTCTTGTACCTTTGCATTTTTCTCCCAAACGAAGGACACTAGAAAGAAAATGTTAAAGCCTCCTGTTAGGCCATCATCTACACGACATAGCCCTGAATTTTCCAATGCGCAGCTCTTTGCAAAAGAGAGATATTGGCAAGGAAAAGCTGTCTTGTACCTTTGCATTTTTCTCCCAAACGAAGGTCACTAGAAAGAAAATTTTAAAGCCTCCTGTTAGGCCATCATCTACACGACATAGCCCTGAATTTTCCAATGCGCAGCTCTTTGCAAAAGAGAGATATTGGCAAGGAAAAGCTGTCTTGTACCTTTGCATTTTTCTCCCAAACGAAGGACACTAGAATTAAAATTTTAAAGCCTCCTGTTAGGCCATCATCTACACGACATAGCCCTGAATTTTCCAATGCGCAGCTCTTTGCAAAAGAGAGATATTGGCAAGGAAAAGCTGTCTTGTACCTTTGCATTTTTCTTCCAAACGAAGGACACTAGAAAGAAAATTTTAAAGCCTCCTGTTAGGCCATCATCTACACGACATAGCCCTGAATTTTCCAATGCGCAGCTCTTTGCAAAAGAGAGATATTGGCAAGGAAAAGCTGTCTTGTACCTTTGCATTTTTCTCCCAAACGAAGGACACTAGAATTAAAATTTTAAAGCCTCCTGTTAGTGCTTTATCTAACAGGCATAGCCCTGAATTTTCCAATGCGTAGCTCTTTGCAATAGAGAGATATTGGCAAGGAAAAGCTGTCTTGTACCTTTGCATTTTTCTCCCAAACGAAGGACACTAGAATTAAAATTTTAAAGCCTCCTGTTAGGCCATCATCTACACGACATAGCCCTGAATTTTCCAATGCGCAGCTCTTTGCAAAAGAGAGATATTGGCAAGGAAAAGCTGTCTTGTACCTTTGCATTTTTCTCCCAAACGAAGGACACTAGAATTAAAATTTTAAAGCCTCCTGTTAGGCCATCATCTACACGACATAGCCCTGAATTTTCCAATGCGCAGCTCTTTGCAAAAGAGAGATATTGGCAAGGAAAAGCTGTCTTGTACCTTTGCATTTTTCTCCCAAACGAAGGACACTAGAATTAAAATTTTAAAGCCTCCTGTTAGGCCATCATCTACACGACATAGCCCTGAATTTTCCAATGCGCAGCTCTTTGCAAAAGAGAGATATTGGCAAGGAAAAGCTGTCTTGTACCTTTGCATTTTTCTCCCAAACGAAGGACACTAGAAAGAAAATTTTAAAGCCTCCTGTTAGGCCATCATCTACACGACATAGCCCTGAATTTTCCAATGCGCAGCTCTTTGCAAAAGAGAGATATTGGCAAGGAAAAGCTGTCTTGTACCTTTGCATTTTTCTCCCAAACGAAGGACACTAGAAAGATAATTTTAAAGCCTCCTGTTAGGCCATCATCTACACGACATAGCCCTGAATTTTCCAATGCGCAGCTCTTTGCAAAAGAGAGATATTGGCAAGGAAAAGCTGTCTTGTACCTTTGCATTTTTCTCCCAAACGAAGGACACTAGAAAGAAAATTTTAAAGCCTCCTGTTAGGCCATCATCTACACGACATAGCCCTGAATTTTCCAATGCGCAGCTCTTTGCAAAAGAGATATTGGCAAGGAAAAGCTGTCTTGTACCTTTGCATTTTTCTCCCAAACGAAGGACACTAGAATTAAAATTTTAAAGCCTCCTGTTAGAACATCATCTACACGACATAGCCCTGAATTTTCCAATGCGCAGCTCTTTGCAAAAGAGAGATATTGGCAAGGAAAAGCTGTCTTGTACCTTTGCATTTTTCTCCCAAACGAAGGACACTAGAATTAAAATTTTAAAGCCTCCTGTTAGGCCATCATCTACACGACATAGCCCTGAATTTTCCAATGCGCAGCTCTTTGCAAAAGAGAGATATTGGCAAGGAAAAGCTGTCTTGTACCTTTGCATTTTTCTCCCAAACGAAGGACACTAGAAAGATAATTTTAAAGCCTCCTGTTAGGCCATCATCTACACGACATAGCCCTGAATTTTCCAATGCGCAGCTCTTTGCAAAAGAGAGATATTGGCAAGGAAAAGCTGTCTTGTACCTTTGCATTTTTCTCCCAAACGAAGGACACTAGAAAGAAAATTTTAAAGCCTCCTGTTAGGCCATCATCTACACGACATAGCCCTGAATTTTCCAATGCGCAGCTCTTTGCAAAAGATAGATATTGGCAAGGAAAAGCTGTCTTGTACCTTTGCATTTTTCTCCCAAACGAAGGTCACTAGAAAGAAAATTTTAAAGCCTCCTGTTAGGCCATCATCTACACGACATAGCCCTGAATTTTCCAATGCGCAGCTCTTTGCAAAAGAGAGATATTGGCAAGGAAAAGCTGTCTTGTACCTTTGCATTTTTCTCCCAAACGAAGGACACTAGAATTAAAATTTTAAAGCCTCCTGTTAGGCCATCATCTACACGACATAGCCCTGAATTTTCCAATGCGCAGCTCTTTGCAAAAGAGAGATATTGGCAAGGAAAAGCTGTCTTGTACCTTTGCATTTTTCTTCCAAACGAAGGACACTAGAAAGAAAATTTTAAAGCCTCCTGTTAGGCCATCATCTACACGACATAGCCCTGAATTTTCCAATGCGCAGCTCTTTGCAAAAGAGAGATATTGGCAAGGAAAAGCTGTCTTGTACCTTTGCATTTTTCTCCCAAACGAAGGACACTAGAATTAAAATTTTAAAGCCTCCTGTTAGTGCTTTATCTACAAGGCATAGCCCTGAATTTTCCAATGCGTAGCTCTTTGCAATAGAGAGATATTGGCAAGGAAAAGCTGTCTTGTACCTTTGCATTTTTCTCCCAAACGAAGGACACTAGAATTAAAATTTTAAAGCCTCCTGTTAGGCCATCATCTACACGACATAGCCCTGAATTTTCCAATGCGCAGCTCTTTGCAAAAGAGAGATATTGGCAAGGAAAAGCTGTCTTGTACCTTTGCATTTTTCTCCCAAACGAAGGACACTAGAATTAAAATTTTAAAGCCTCCTGTTAGGCCATCATCTACACGACATAGCCCTGAATTTTCCAATGCGCAGCTCTTTGCAAAAGAGAGATATTGGCAAGGAAAAGCTGTCTTGTACCTTTGCATTTTTCTCCCAAACGAAGGACACTAGAATTAAAATTTTAAAGCCTCCTGTTAGGCCATCATCTACACGACATAGCCCTGAATTTTCCAATGCGCAGCTCTTTGCAAAAGAGAGATATTGGCAAGGAAAAGCTGTCTTGTACCTTTGCATTTTTCTCCCAAACGAAGGACACTAGAAAGATAATTTTAAAGCCTCCTGTTAGGCCATCATCTACACGACATAGCCCTGAATTTTCCAATGCGCAGCTCTTTGCAAAAGAGAGATATTGGCAAGGAAAAGCTGTCTTGTACCTTTGCATTTTTCTCCCAAACGAAGGACACTAGAAAGAAAATTTTAAAGCCTCCTGTTAGGCCATCATCTACACGACATAGCCCTGAATTTTCCAATGCGCAGCTCTTTGCAAAAGAGAGATATTGGCAAGGAAAAGCTGTCTTGTACCTTTGCATTTTTCTCCCAAACGAAGGTCACGAGAAAGAAAATTTTAAAGCCTCCTGTTAGGCCATCATCTACACGACATAGCCCTGAATTTTCCAATGCGCAGCTCTTTGCAAAAGAGAGATATTGGCAAGGAAAAGCTGTCTTGTACCTTTGCATTTTTCTCCCAAACGAAGGACACTAGAATTAAAATTTTAAAGCCTCCTGTTAGAACATCATCTACACGACATAGCCCTGAATTTTCCAATGCGCAGCTCTTTGCAAAAGAGAGATATTGGCAAGGAAAAGCTGTCTTGTACCTTTGCATTTTTCTCCCAAACGAAGGACACTAGAATTAAAATTTTAAAGCCTCCTGTTAGGCCATCATCTACACGACATAGCCCTGAATTTTCCAATGCGCAGCTCTTTGCAAAAGAGAGATATTGGCAAGGAAAAGCTGTCTTGTACCTTTGCATTTTTCTCCCAAACGAAGGACACTAGAAAGATAATTTTAAAGCCTCCTGTTAGGCCATCATCTACACGACATAGCCCTGAATTTTCCAATGCGCAGCTCTTTGCAAAAGAGAGATATTGGCAAGGAAAAGCTGTCTTGTACCTTTGCATTTTTCTCCCAAACGAAGGACACTAGAAAGAAAATTTTAAAGCCTCCTGTTAGGCCATCATCTACACGACATAGCCCTGAATTTTCCAATGCGCAGCTCTTTGCAAAAGAGAGATATTGGCAAGGAAAAGCTGTCTTGTACCTTTGCATTTTTCTCCAAAACGAAGGTCACTAGAAAGAAAATTTTAAAGCCTCCTGTTAGGCCATCATCTACACGACATAGCCCTGAATTTTCCAATGCGCAGCTCTTTGCAAAAGAGAGATATTGGCAAGGAAAAGCTGTCTTGTACCTTTGCATTTTTCTCCCAAACGAAGGACACTAGAATTAAAATTTTAAAGCCTCCTGTTAGGCCATCATCTACACGACATAGCCCTGAATTTTCCAATGCGCAGCTCTTTGCAAAAGAGAGATATTGGCAAGGAAAAGCTGTCTTGTACCTTTGCATTTTTCTCCCAAACGAAGGACACTAGAAAGAACATTTTAAAGCCTCCTGTTAGGCCATCATCTACACGACATAGCCCTGAATTTTCCAATGCGCAGCTCTTTGCAAAAGAGAGATATTGGCAAGGAAAAGCTGTCTTGTACCTTTGCATTTTTCTCCCAAACGAAGGACACTAGAAATAAAATTTTAAAGCCTCCTGTTAGGCCATCATCTACACGACATAGCCCTGAATTTTCCAATGCACAGCTCTTTGCAAAAGAGAGATATTGGCAAGGAAAAGCTGTCTTGTACCATTGCATTTTTCTCCCAAACGAAGGACACTAGAAAGAAAATTTTAAAGCCTCCTGTTAGGCCATCATCTACACGACATAGCCCTGAATTTTCCAATGCGCAGCTCTTTGCAAAAGAGAGATATTGGCAAGGAAAAGCTGTCTTGTACCTTTGCATTTTTCTCCCAAACGAAGGACACTAGAATTAAAATTTTAAAGCCTCCTGTTAGGCCATCATCTACACGACATAGCCCTGAATTTTCCAATGCGCAGCTCTTTGCAAAAGAGAGATATTGGCAAGGAAAAGCTGTCTTGTACCTTTGCATTTTTCTCCCAAACGAAGGACACTAGAAAGAACATTTTAAAGCCTCCTGTTAGGCCATCATCTACACGACATAGCCCTGAATTTTCCAATGCGCAGCTCTTTGCAAAAGAGAGATATTGGCAAGGAAAAGCTGTCTTGTACCTTTGCATTTTTCTCCCAAACGAAGGACACTAGAAATAAAATTTTAAAGCCTCCTGTTAGGCCATCATCTACACGACATAGCCCTGAATTTTCCAATGCACAGCTCTTTGCAAAAGAGAGATATTGGCAAGGAAAAGCTGTCTTGTACCATTGCATTTTTCTCCCAAACGAAGGACACTAGAAAGAAAATTTTAAAGCCTCCTGTTAGGCCATCATCTACACGACATAGCCCTGAATTTTCCAATGCGCAGCTCTTTGCAAAAGAGAGATATTGGCAAGGAAAAGCTGTCTTGTACCTTTGCATTTTTCTCCCAAACGAAGGTCACTAGAAAGAAAATTTTAAAGCCTCCTGTTAGGCCATCATCTACACGACATAGCCCTGAATTTTCCAATGCGCAGCTCTTTGCAAAAGAGAGATATTGGCAAGGAAAAGCTGTCTTGTACCTTTGCATTTTTCTCCCAAACGAAGGACACTAGAATTAAAATTTTAAAGCCTCCTGTTAGACCATCATCTACACGGCATAGCCATGAATTTTCCAATGCGCAGCTCTTTGCAAAAGAGAGATATTGGCAAGGAAAAGCTGTCTTGTACCTTTGCATTTTTCTCCCAAACGAAGGTCACTAGAAAGAAAATTTTAAAGCCTCCTGTTAGGCCATCATCTACACGACATAGCCCTGAATTTTCCAATGCGCAGCTCTTTGCAAAAGAGAGATATTGGCAAGGAAAAGCTGTCTTGTACCTTTGCATTTTTCTCCCAAACGAAGGTCACTAGAAAGAAAATTTTAAAGCCTCCTGTTAGGCCATCATCTACACGGCATAGCCATGAATTTTCCAATGCGCAGCTCTTTGCAAAAGAGAGATATTGGCAAGGAAAAGCTGTCTTGTACCTTTGCATTTTTCTCCCAAACGAAGGACACTAGAATTAAAATTTTAAAGCCTTCTGTTAGGCCATCATCTACACGACATAGCCCTGAATTTTCCAATGCGCAGCTCTTTGCAAAAGAGAGATATTGGCAAGGAAAAGCTGTCTTGTACCTTTGCATTTTTCTCCCAAACGAAGGACACTAGAAAGAACATTTTAAAGCCTCCTGTTAGGCCATCATCTACACGACATAGCCCTGAATTTTCCAATGCGCAGCTCTTTGCAAAAGAGAGATATTGGCAAGGAAAAGCTGTCTTGTACCTTTGCATTTTTCTCCCAAACGAAGGACACTAGAAAGAAAATTTTAAAGCCTCCTGTTAGGCCATCATCTACACGACATAGCCCTGAATTTTCCAATGCGCAGCTCTTTGCAAAAGAGAGATATTGGCAAGGAAAAGCTGTCTTGTACCTTTGCATTTTTCTCCCAAACGAAGGTCACTAGAAAGAAAATTTTAAAGCCTCCTGTTAGGCCATCATCTACACGACATAGCCCTGAATTTTCCAATGCGTAGCTCTTTGCAAAAATGCGTAGCTCTTTGCAAAAGAGAGATATTGGCAAGGAAAAGCTCTGTCTTGTACCTTTGCATTTTTCTCCCAAACGAAGGACACTAGAAAGAAAATTTTAAAGCCTCCTGTTAGGCCATCATCTACACGACATAGCCCTGAATTTTCCAATGCGCAGCTCTTTGCAAAAGAGAGATATTGGCAAGGAAAAAGCTGTCTTGTACCTTTGCATTTTTCTCCCCAAACGAAGGACACTAGAATTAAAAATTTTAAAGCCTCCTGTTAGGCCATCATCTACACGACATAGCCCTGAATTTTCCAATGCGCAGCTCTTTGCAAAAGAGAGATATTGGCAAGGAAAAAGCTGTCTTGTACCTTTGCATTTTTCTCCCAAACGAAGGACACTAGAAAGAAAATTTTAAAGCCTCCTTGTTAGGACATCATCTACACGACATAGCCCTGAATTTTCCAATGCGTAGCTCTTTGCAAAAGAGAGATATTGGCAAAGGAAAAGCTGTCTTGTACCTTTGCATTTTTCTCCCAAACGAAGGACACTAGAAAGAAAATTTTAAAGCCTCCTGTTAGGCCATCATCTACACGACATAGCCCTGAATTTTCCAATGCGCAGCTCTTTGCAAAAGAGAGATATTGGCAAGGAAAAGCTGTCTTGTACCTTTGCATTTTTCTCCCAAACGAAGGACACTAGAATTGAAAATTTTAAAGCCTCCTGTTAGGCCATCATCTACACGACATAGCCCTGAATTTTCCAATTGCGCAGCTCTTTGCAAAAGAGAGATATTGGCAAGGAAAAGCTGTCTTGTACCTTTGCATTTTTCTCTCCAAACGAAGGACACTAGAATTAAAATTTTAAAGCCTCCTGATAGGGCCATCATCTACACGACATAGCCCTGAATTTTCCAATGCGCAGCTCTTTGCAAAAGAGAGATATTGGCAAGGAAAAGCTGTCTTGTACCTTTGCATGTTTTCTCCCAAACGAAGGTCACTAGAAAGAAAATTTTAAAGCCTCCTGTTAGGCCATCATCTACACGACATAGCCCTGAATTTTCCAATGCGCAGCTCTTTGCAAAAGAGAGATATTGGCAAGGAAAAGCTGTCTTGTACCTTTGCATTTTTCTCCCAAACGAAGGACACTAGAAAGAAAATTTTTAAAGCCTCCTGTTAGGCCATCATCTACACGACATAGCCCTGAATTTTCCAATGCGCAGCTCTTTGCAAAAGAGGAGATATTGGCAAGGAAAAGCTGTCTTGTACCTTTGCATTTTTCTCCCAAACGAAGGACACTAGAATTAAAATTTTAAAGCCTCCTGTTAGGCCATCATCTACACGACATAGCCCTGAATTTTCCAATGCTCAGCTCTTTGCAAAAGAGAGATATTGGCAAGGAAAAGCTGTCTTGTACCTTTGCATTTTCTCCCAAACGAAGGACACTAGAATTAAAATTTTAAAGCCTCCTGTTAGGCCATCATCTACACGACATAGCCCTGAATTTTCCAATGCGCAGCTCTTTGCAAAAGAGAGATATTGGCAAGGAAAAGCTGTCTTGTACCTTTGCATTTTTCTCCCAAACGAAGGTCACTAGAAAGAAAATTTTTAAAGCCTCCTGTTAGGGCCATCATATACACGACATAGCCCTGAATTTTCCAATGCGTAGCTCTTTGCAAAAAGAGAGATATTGGCAAGGAAAAGGCTGTCTTGTTCCTTTGCATTTTTCTCGCCCAAACGAAGGACACTAGAAAGGAAAATTTTAAAGCCTCCTGTTAGGCCATCATCTACACGACATAGCCCTGATTTTTCCAATGCGCAGCTCTTTGCAAAAGAGAGATATTGGCAAGGAAAAGCTGTGCTTGTACCATTGCATTTTTCTCCCACCCAACACGAAGGACACTAGAAAGACAATTTTAA
>NW_026968840.1:0-66460 GCF_028390025.1 Pseudophryne corroboree | reverse complement strand
ACCCTGATCTGTTCATAAAAATACTGATCACAAATCTTAAGCCTGTGGATAATAAGAATTCAGCGTTACTTTGAAGCGTGTTTGTAATCTGATTCAAAAAACTGGCAGCGTCTAATGTTTCTTGCGGCTTACGATGCGAATAGATGGCATTGTGTAACCCACCCCCCTCCAATCTAAGCTGAACGCGGTCGGCAGGATCCACGCCCGCAAGGACATCATCGAGCATGGCCTGTATAGCCGTATGAATGGCTCGAACTCCCTCTACAAATGATGTAACCCTATCCAAATTAACAAACCGATAGTGATTGTGGTACTCAACGGCTCTGAAATTCGGTCGTTGTCGTTCATAGCGGTTAATTGCTTCTAAGTATACATGTTGCCGACCTTCGTCATTACCGGGTGACTCAACACGGCCTGCATCATCATATATGGGGCTTGCATCGCGCTCAATATTGTCAGCCTGTGATTCGTCATTCGGTAATGCATGGGGTGGAGATTGATCTAAATCTACATGCCTCGCACTGTGCTGACCTCCTACCACATGTACCCTGTGACGCTTGCGTTTTCTCAATTGACCACCTACCGCATGTTCCCTGTGCCGCTTGCGCTTTCTCGATCTGATTAATGTTGTTACAGCCTGTTTCACCTTTGCGCGTCGGAATAACTGTGAGATCTTGTATGTTAAACAAGGTTTAATTCGTGGTTTTTTTTTTACAGTCATTTAAATTTAAAACACGTTTCAAACCATTGCCTAGCATGCCTAGTCACGGATCAGTTTCATTTATTTCTGCAAAATGATGTATGTTGGCTTTAATAAATTCAGTTGTCTTAACCGACCGATCTATGTATTTTGACATGACATTCATATACGTCTCAACAACTTCTTTAACAATGTCTTGTTTACATTTACTACCGTGGCACACACCTTTAATGTGTTTTAACAAATATCCGGCTTTTACGCCCATGTTCTCAACATCTTCCCGTATCTTACCCAACAACGCGTAAAATTGTATTTCAGCGTCTTGGCCTAATTGTTCTGAATTTTGACATTCATCAACTATGTCGGGCGCTAGCCCTCGCGCCGGTACACAAGCATCAGCCGATGCGTGTACCAGGGCTGTCGTTGTAAAAATATTGGGCATTGATGTTACACAATCAACCGTTGTAGTATTACCAGGTATTCCTGCAACGGCTGATAATACTTCATCAGAGCTATTCTGCGGATCTTGTGTCGTTGACTCTACACAATTTGTAATAAGCTCTTGCCCATTTATGTCATCAATATCTGATATCACAGGATTACCGGCTATGTGTCTTGTTTCTGTTTCAGAGCAATCCTGTGTATCGGTAATAGTGATGACATCGGATTGCGACAATTGCTTAACATTACTTCTTGAGTCAATATTTGATAACAAACCAATGCCTGCTATGTGCCTTGTTTCTGTTTCAGAACAAACCTGTGTATCTGGAATTGTGATTACAGCGGATTGCGACAATTGCTTAACATTACTTCTTGAGAGACGCGATGCCCTCTTAACCTTTACAGTCTTTGTATTACCAGCGACATCCCGGTCTGCAGTGTTAAACGCTGTGTGTTTTGATGTTACAGCAACATCATTACTTACGCATGATACAGTTTGTAACGCGATCCTTCTCCGTTGTGGCTTATCATTTTCGGAATATGACAATTTTCTTTTCAGATCTGTAAATGTTGAATTATGACTTCTCTCATTCGTTCTTGGTCGAGCCGGCTTTCGTTTGTTCGGTACGATACAGCCGTTATGCACAGCCATAACTGATGACCTAGCAACGTTCTTATGTACAATTGCCGGCGTTACGAATTGATGGTTCTCCGCTTCAGCGGCGGTTGTGCGTTTTGATATTTTCCCGCTTGTACTAGGCCTGTGTATCTGCGAGCATGTATCACTGACTGTTGGTATCAAAGGAGCATAGCGTCTTGCTACAGCATCATCTGTAATACATATATTATAAAATAAATATAAACGACTCTGCATGTAAATCAGTATTTAAATCACCGCATAACAATATACCATATAACAGCGTTTGATTACACACCTGCTGCTGCGAATTGATGGCTTTCCGTTTCAGCGGCGGTTGTGCGTTTTGATATTTTCCCGCTTGTACTAAGACGGTGTATTTGCGCTACTGAATCACATCCTGATGGTATCGTCGGCGCATAACGCATTGCTACAGCCTCATCTGTAATACCTATATTATAAAATAAATATAAACAAAGCTGCCTGAAAATCAGCATTTAAATCAACGCATAACAATATACCATATAACAGTGCTTGATTACACACCTGCTTTATATTCGAATGTTTTAGCACGACCCCCTGTCGCGTGTGGGAAAAACGGTTGCTCATCAACAACATTGCTGTTCTGTATAGATGTGTTGTGACAATAATCAGGTTTGTTCAATATATCCCGTAGAATAACATCAGCCGTCGCATCATCCATTTTTGTGGCATCTTTAACCGGTGAAAAATGAAAAATAAAAATAAAAAAATAAAAAATATTACATACGGTATAAAATTAGAATAACATGAAAAAGCGATTCATTACTGAGAATATAAAGTGTGTACAGTTGACAACAAATCAGCACAACTGTACAAGGTTTATTTTTAATTCTTTAGCCGTGGAAAAATAAATAAATAAATAAAAAATAAAAATAAAAAATAAAAAATAAAATAAAAAATAAATAAAGATATCATGTTACTCACAATCTGGCGCCAATTCCAAAATATTATTAAAATCCGGTATAGCGCTGAAGTCTAAGCCAAAGGGACTATCAACAGACAAATCGAGATTCTCTGTATTTGTGATTACTGTCAAATCGGGAGAAATAAAAATGAGAAAATAATAATTATTTAATAATTACTATTTAATAATTACTTATCAATGTATCCAGACTGTTGTACGTTCATACTATTTAAACTTTTAAAAATGAACAAATTGTAGACCTTGACTATAATTTCATACTATTTAAACTTGAAATATAAATAAAAACGCGTCAATGTCCTTTATAGACATAGCTTACTTTGAGAGGTTTGATAACTTGGCAAAGCATCATCATCATCAGAAGAAGAAGATCTGTTTCTAACCATGAAAGTGTTTTTGTTGTTGATGTTCTGCATTGTCTGTCTCTGAACCAATAATGAAAATGAGAGACGGTTAATATCTATCAAACGAATTAGTTGAAATATTGTGTTGGCGCATTCCCAAAATGAACCACTAGATGTCGCTATTACCACATATTTAAATAACATTCAGACAGCCACATTATTAAAACTATATGTTCTATGTGTTACAATGCATCGCATTGATGTTGCTGTTTAGCGATGCATTTCACATATGAGTGCATACTGCGATTTGCAACTGTCCAATAGGTTTGAAATATTAACATATTATACATGTATGCCTAAAAACAAAGGATGCAATGGCAGGACAGAATCGTGTAACAGTGTGTATATCGCGGCATAGAAACAACATATTTAAACAGCCTTCAGAGCCATATTTGTAAAATAAAATAAATAAATAAATAAATAAAATAAAAAATGCAATATGTATAAATATAATAATAATAATAATAATAATAATTATGATAATAATAATAATAATAATCTTTTGCTGTTGATGTTCTGCATTGTCTGTCTCTGAACCAATAATGAAAATGAGAGACGGTTAATATCTATCAAACGAATTAGTTGAAATATTGTGTTGGCGCATTCCCAAAATGAACCACTAGATGTCGCTATTACCACATATTTAAATAACATTCAGACAGCCACATTATTAAAACTATATGTTCTATGTGTTACAATGCATCGCATTGATGTTGCTGTTTAGCGATGCATTTCACATATGAGTGCATACTGCGATTTGCAACTGTCCAATAGGTTTGAAATATTAACATATTATACATGTATGCCTAAAAACAAAGGATGCAATGACAGGACAGAATCGTGTAACAGTGTGTATATCGCGGCATAGAAACAACATATTTAAACAGCCTTCAGAGCCATATTTGTAAAATAAAATAAATAAATAAATAAATAAAATAAAAAATGCAATATGTATAAATATAATAATAATAATAATAATTATGATAATAATAATAATAATAATAATAACACTTACCATAATGTCTTCACGTGTGTATAGCTGTGCAGCTTCAGTTGAAATTTCTTCTTCTCAGTGCTCTGTCCCACTTCAGTGATGTGGTCTGTTCTTATAACACTGGCTGTGAGCCATATGGCCCCCACCAACCTGTGGTACGCCGTCCCACATTTCCAAGATGCTTGGGGCGGGACTTTTAAACATATAATCTTTGGTTTATACATTAGTAAATGTGATAATTATTTTCAGTTACAATAAAGATATAATCTTTTAGCTGTTTCTTAAATGTCATACACAGCGCATCAAACGCATACCAAATACATTTATATTATATATACAGAAGAAAAAAATAAATAAATAAATAAAAAATAAAAATCCTGAGTGGTCTAAACTACTTGTATAGATTGAATGGAAGTCATTCCAAATGGGTATATCTTATACTGTAGAATATGAGGCTCATAAAAAGCGCATAAATTATTTAATAATAAAATGAATTTATAAAAAGCATTATACAGAAGTTCTTATGAACTAATGTACATGAATACAAAATTATTTTATGATTCCATAAATATACACTGGCTTACTGATTTGTAGCTAAAATTACAAAAAATATTGTCTTTGTACATGAATACAAAATTATTTTATGATTCCATAAATATACACGGGCTTACTGATTTGATTAGGACCCATCACCATGATATCTCATTATGGTATGTAATTAATCCAAAAGATGGAAAAATCCGATTTGAGTCAACACATAAACCTGTAGGTGGTGCTAATGTTCCTCTACAGAGATAACAATCGAAAATGGTTTTGATTAGGACCCATCACCATGATATCTCATTATGGTATGTAATTAATCCAAAAGATGGAAAAATCCGATTTGAGTCAACACATAAACCTGTAGGTGGTGCTAATGTTCCTCTACAGAGATAACAATCGAAAATGGTCATGGTCAAATTATAAGCAATGGTCATGGTCAAATTTGCACATCGTGCTTCTGAGGGGTTTCTGTGACATTTAAAATGACCTTTTAAATTAGTACCATGTGTGATGAACCCTTGCTTCTAAGAATGTTCATGGTTAAATTGTACATCGTGGCTTCTGAGGGTTTCTGAGCATTTAAAATGACCTTTGTGACATTTTAAAATGACCTTTTAAATTAGTGCCATGTGTGATGAACCCTTGCTTCTAAGAATGTTCATGGTTAAATTGTACATCGTGGCTTCTGAGGGGTTTCTGAGCATTTAAAATGACCTTTGTGACACGGTCATTAGTGATTATCCTTTTTAAAACTGTAACATGTGTGACTCATGAAGTTTCAGCTGCTGGAATGTAAGAACATTTTGTGTTACAAAAAAAAAAAAAAAAAAAAAAGATGTATTTTAAAGTGTGTGTCATATGTGACATTCTGCGACTGGTGCTGCTTGACACTCTGCGACTGGTGTTACGCGACAATTTTTAATACGTTTTAATATCGAACACTATAAATTTATATTAATTTTATATTAAGCGATATAAAACACTATCATTTAATATTAAAAGGGGACGGGTCCTAGGGCAAGGGGGCGTTAACAACTGTCAAGTTTGACAGAAAGGTTGACTTTATCTACTTTGCTGCTTTCTCATGTGGAAGTCTGTTTAATGTGAAAACAAGGTGATATCTAATTAGCACACAGGTAAGGAATTAAGAAAATCTTTATTTAAGGGTGAAGATGTTTCTCACAAAATCGTTGCCCCAATGCATCATTGAAATTCAAGCTGGAAAGATGATTTTAATATATCACTTGTACATTTTGTATTGCTCTTCTGGTGACAATGTAGTTTGTTTTTGTCAATTACCATTTTAATAATAGGGTAAAGAAAATTAAGTGGATTTTTGAAAGAAAACAATACTGTCAATATACTATAAAAACAAATTAAAATGGTAAAAGTTATTGTACTTTAAGTAAAAATAAAAGAGCCAAAATATCAATCCCAGTTTTGCAGTGGCAAACGCAGGATTTGCATGGGGGGGTTTCCAGAACTGGGCGGAGCCAATCACGGGGGTGGGGACTGAGGTGACCCAGTATATGCTGGGTCCGTAAAACTAGTGTGTCTGTGTGTGTGTATATATATATATATATATATATATGTACACACATATATATATATATATATATATATACACATATATCTACACACACACATATATATATATATATATATATATATACACACACATACACACACACATACATATACATATACACGGGTGGTCTTCAGTATGCCGGCGGTCGGGCTCCCGGCGACCAGCATACCGGCGCCGGGAGCCTGACCGCCGGCATACCGACACTTATTCTACCTCGTGGGGGTCCACGACCCCCCTGGAGGGAGAATAGAATAGTGTGGCGCACGTAGCATGGCGAGCGCAGCGAGCCCGCAAGGGTCTCATTTGCGCTCGCCACACTGTTGGTAAGCCGGCCTCCCGGCACCGGTATGCTGGTCGCCGGGAGGCCGGCCGCCGGGAGATCATAGTGAATCCATATACACATATACATAGCATATTAAACATGCATACATATATATATATATATATATATATATACACACACATACAGTACACATATATATACACATGTATATATATATATATCATATGTGTGTGTGTGTGTGTGTGTGTGTGTGTGTGTGTGTGTGTTTATATGTATGTATGTACGTACGTACGTACGTACGTACGTATGTATATACATGTGTATATATGTAGGCACATGGATATATATGTACTATAATTAAAAAAAAGTAAACTTTTATTGCACTTGCAAGTGCCACCAGGAAGACAGCAGGCTGCAGAGGACGCTAGACAGTCATTAATAATACTCATGCAGCTAAAACCCCCCCTGGGTGCGCCACTGTTTTGGATTACTTTAATTAACAAACAAAAAAATGCATATAGCAGAGGATAGTTTCAATCTGCCTACCTCTGGGTTATGGGCCCAGCATGCTTCCATTGCTGTACTCTGCTGCACATGTAAGTGCAAGAGATCCTGAAGCACTCAATCATCATGGGAAAGTACCAATGTGTTTCTTCGTTGGTTGATAGAAGAAACATCTTACAAAAACTCTCCAGATTATTGACTTTTTTAAGTTTTTCTAGGAAACGTTTTAGATGAATGCTTATTAGCCTTTGTCAGTATGGACTTTTGCAAAGTGTCTCAATCAATTAGTGTGTACGGCTATTAACCAAAAGGTTGGTGGTTCAATCCCACCCAGGGATGTAATTGACCTTGTTATCAGATTTTGGTGATCTTTAAGTAGACAAGTCAAATTTCATACCCCCTGTTATGGTGTAGGGTACCTGGCCTTCTCTGATGTAATCAGAGTTAGATTTGATTCAGTGATTTTATAAAAACATCTAGGAAGCACAATTTAGCAGTGGGTTGCAGAGAAAAAGAAATATGCTGGCAAAAAAATCAAATTGCGTGATTAAACAGCTCTTCATTTTCTGGCTTTATTTTTATGCTAACAAATTTGTTCTCTGAAAAGTGTCCACAAAGCCAAGTCTCTGATTAACACCTTTGTAGGGATGGTTTTTCACCTATTACTAAATTAAACTTGCTTCATTGGAAAGGCAGCAAGATGCATCCTCATTTCAATGGTAAGTCAACCTTCTTGCCCTATGTTCCCTCTCAACGGATGAAGACGCATCATTATCTACCGCAGTCATTTTGGCCCAATAGATATGCAAGAAGTTAAGATTCCCCTTTCTTTGCAGGTAGAGGAAGGAAAAGGAAGAGGTCTGTAGCCTCTTCAAGATCGCAGGACCAGAGATTGTCCTCTGCTTCTGCCAAATCCACTGCATGACACTGGGGCTTTCTTGCAGGAGCCCACACCAGTGGGGGCACGTCTAAAACTCTTCAGTCAGTTCTGGATTCATTCGGACCTGGACTCGTGGGTTTTACAAATAGTGTCCCAAGGGTACAAACTGGGGTTTCAAGACGTTCCCCCTCACCGATTGTTCAAATTGGCCTTAGTCAGCAGGGAGAAGGTGTCACAACTGAGGGCCTGAGCTGACGGGAGGCAGCCTCAGTTGTAGGGGCTGAGATGTACCGGAACCCGGGAGGTTGTATCAGACCCCTGGACATGTAAGTAACATGAATAATAACTGCCCGAAGGCGTGACCACGACAACTTGGATAAAAGTCAATGATGTTTATTATGACAACTCCGCAACACAGCAGCAGTAAAAGAAAACATAAAAGTCAGCAAAGAATAAATACAGTTCCTGGGTACTACAGGGTGGCAGGAGCCACAGGGCACTGGTAGTGTGAGATAGTTCTTATAATCTTCTAGATGGAAAGTCCTTACCAGGCCCGACTGTAGCAATGGAGATAACCCAGGATAGTACCAGCTGGTGTTCCAGGAAAAGCTGGGTTGCTGAAGATAAAACAGCTGCTGTGGATACTGGCTGGAACCAGACTGTTGTTAACACGGAGTGGATACTGGCTGGAACCAGTTAAATAATAAATGAAGCTTGAGAGCGATGCAATATGAGTAAAATGTAGAGTTTGAGAGCGGAGAAATAATAATACCGGTGGAGAGTGGTAAAGTGTAGAAAGGACACCGGCCCTTTAAGAGAAGCTGTACTCTGCTGGAAGCTGAGCTGGAAGCAGGTAATGTTGAAGCTGGAAACAGATGAATCCACAATGGATCAGAGAGTCAGGCTACACCGCAGGTGGAATGCTGGTGCGGGTCTCTATGGTGGAAGTCTTGAGACAGGAGCTGGAACCTGGAAGACAATCACAGGAGAGAGACAAACAGGAACTAGGTTTGACAACCAAAGCACTGACGCCTTCCTTGCTCAGGCACAGTGTATTTATACCTGCAGCAAGGAAGGGATTGGCTAGGCAATTATGCAGATTAACAATACTGACAACAGATTGGAGGAAATGATCAGCTGACAGAGTCCAAGATGGCTGCGCCCATGCAGACACTTGGAGGGAAGTTTGGTTTGTAATCCATGTGGTAATGAAAACAGTAATGGCGGCGCCGGCCACTGGAGACAGGAGACGCCCGGCTGACAAGTGCACATCCAACCACGCGGACACAGCGGAGACCGCGGCTGACGTAATCGCCACTCTGACACTCTGCATGCAGAAGCTCAGGGACGGCGGCGGAGGCCGCGGGAGACGCCATGCCAGATGTAATAAGGCGTTACTGTGACAGCGTCTCAGAGAGACAGGAGAGGATGCAGGAATGTGAACATTAGGATAACAGATGGGATCCGGTCCTGGAGCGCTGAGCCAGCCTTAGGAGGCATCTGATGGGTAAGAAATGGTGTCCAGATACCCGGATCGTGACAGAAGGTTTTTATTCAAGCCTCTTCGTGGTCCCGAAGCCGGACGGCTCAGTCAGACCAATCTTAAATCTGAAATCCCTCAATTTCTTCCTAAAGAAATTCAATTTCAAGATGGAATTTCTCAGGGCAGTGATCTCCAGTCCGGAGGACGGAGATTTCATGGTTTTGGTAGAGATGAGCGGGTTCGGTTTCTTTGAATCCGAACCCGCACGAACTTCACTTTTTTTTTCACGGGTCCGAGCGACTCGGATCTTCCCGCCTTGCTCGGTTAACCCGAGCGCGCCCGAACGTCATCATGACGCTGTCGGATTCTCGCGAGGCTCGGATTCTATCGCGAGACTCGGATTCTATATAAGGAGCCGCGCGTCGCCGCTATTTTCACACGTGCATTGAGATTGATAGGGAGAGGACGTGGCTGGCGTCCTCTCCATTTAGATTAGATTTAGAAGAGAGAGAGAGAGAGAGATTGCTGTGATACTGTAGATTAGAAGAGAGTGCAGACAGAGTTTAGTGACTGACGACCACAGTGACCAGTGACCACCAGAGACAGTGCAGTTGTTTGTTTTATTTAATATATCCGTTCTCTGCCTGAAAAAAACGATACACAGTCACACAGTGACTCAGTCTGTGTGCACTGCTCAGCCCAGTGTGCTGCACATCAATGTATTGTATATAAAGCTTATAATTGTGGGGGAGACTGGGGAGCACTGCAGGTTGTTATAGCAGGAGCCAGGAGTACATGATAAATAATATTATATTAAAATTAAACAGTGCACACTTTTGCTGCAGGAGTGCCACTGCCAGTGTGACTAGTGGTGACCAGTGCCTGACCACCAGTATATTAGTAGTATTGTATACTATCTCTTTATCAACCAGTCTATATTAGCAGCAGACACAGTACAGTGCGGTAGTTCACGGCTGTGTCGGCACTCGGCAGGCAGTCCGTCCATCCATAATTGTATTATAATATATACCACCTAACCGTGGTTTTTTTTTCATTCTTTATACCGTCGTCATACTAGTTGTTACGAGTATACTACTATCTCTTTATCAACCAGTGTACAGTGCGGTAGTTCACGGCTGTGGCTACCTCTGTGTCGGCACTCGGCAGGCAGTCCGTCCAACCATAATTGTATTATAATATATACCACCTAACCGTGGTTTTTTTTTCATTCTTTATACCGTCGTCATACTAGTTGTTACGAGTATACTACTATCTCTTTATCAACCAGTGTACAGTGCGGTAGTTCACGGCTGTGGCTACCTCTGTGTCGGCACTCGGCAGGCAGTCCGTCCATCCATAATTGTATTATAATATATACCACCTAACCGTGGTTTTTTTTTCATTCTTTATACCGTCGTCATACTAGTTGTTACGAGTATACTACTATCTCTTTATCAACCAGTGTACAGTGCGGTAGTTCACGGCTGTGGCTACCTCTGTGTCGGCACTCGGCAGGCAGTCCGTCCAACCATAATTGTATTATAATATATACCACCTAACCGTGGTTTTTTTTTCATTCTTTATACCGTCGTCATACTAGTTGTTACGAGTATACTACTATCTCTTTATCAACCAGTGTACAGTGCGGTAGTTCATGGCTGTGGCTACCTCTGTGTCGGCACTCGGCAGGCAGTCCGTCCAACCATAATTGTATTATATACCACCTAACCGTGGTTTTTTTTTCATTCTTTATACCGTCGTCATACTAGTTGTTACGAGTATACTACTATCTCTTTATCAACCAGTGTACAGTGCGGTAGTTCACGGCTGTGGCTACCTCTGTGTCGGCACTCGGCAGGCAGTCCGTCCAACCATAATTGTATTATAATATATACCACCTAACCGTGGTTTTTTTTTCATTCTTTATACCGTCGTCATACTAGTTGTTACGAGTATACTACTATCTCTTTATCAACCAGTGTACAGTGCGGTAGTTCACGGCTGTGGCTACCTCTGTGTCGGCACTCGGCAGGCAGTCCGTCCATCCATAATTGTATTATAATATATACCACCTAACCGTGGTTTTTTTTTCATTCTTTATACCGTCGTCATACTAGTTGTTACGAGTATACTACTATCTCTTTATCAACCAGTGTACAGTGCGGTAGTTCACGGCTGTGGCTACCTCTGTGTCGGCACTCGGCAGGCAGTCCGTCCAACCATAATTGTATTATAATATATACCACCTAACCGTGGTTTTTTTTTCATTCTTTATACCGTCGTCATACTAGTTGTTACGAGTATACTACTATCTCTTTATCAACCAGTGTACAGTGCGGTAGTTCACGGCTGTGGCTACCTCTGTGTCGGCACTCTGCAGGCAGTCCGTCCAACCATAATTGTATTATAATATATACCACCTAACCGTGGTTTTTTTTTCATTCTTTATACCGTCGTCATACTAGTTGTTACGAGTATACTACTATCTCTTTATCAACCAGTGTACAGTACGGTAGTTCACGGCTGTGGCTACCTCTGTGTCGGCACTCGGCAGGCAGTCCGTCCATCCATAATTGTATTATATACCACCTAACCGTGGTTTTTTTATACCACCTAACCGTGGCAGTCCGTCCATAATTGTATACTAGTATCCAATCCATCCATCTCCATTGTTTACCTGAGGTGCCTTTTAGTTCTGCCTATAAAATATGGAGAACAAAAAAGTTGAGGTTCCAAAATTAGGGAAAGATCAAGATCCACTTCCACCTCGTGCTGAAGCTGCTGCCACTAGTCATGGCCGAGACGATGAAATGCCAGCAACGTCGTCTGCCAAGGCCGATGCCCAATGTCATAGTACAGAGCATGTCAAATCCAAAACACCAAATATCAGAAAAAAAAGGACTCCAAAACCTAAAATAAAATTGTCGGAGGAGAAGCGTAAACTTGCCAATATGCCATTTACCACACGGAGTGGCAAGGAACGGCTGAGGCCCTGGCCTATGTTCATGGCTAGTGGTTCAGCTTCACATGAGGATGGAAGCACTCAGCCTCTCGCTAGAAAACTGAAAAGACTCAAGCTGGCAAAAGCACCGCAAAGAACTGTGCGTTCTTTGAAATCCCAAATCCACAAGGAGAGTCCAATTGTGTCGGTTGCGATGCCTGACCTTCCCAACACTGGACGTGAAGAGCATGCGCCTTCCACCATTTGCACGCCCCCTGCAAGTGCTGGAAGGAGCACCCGCAGTCCAGTTCCTGATAGTCAGATTGAAGATGTCAGTGTTGAAGTACACCAGGATGAGGAGGATATGGGTGTTGCTGGCGCTGGGGAGGAAATTGACCAGGAGGATTCTGATGGTGAGGTGGTTTGTTTAAGTCAGGCACCCGGGGAGACACCTGTTGTCCGTGGGAGGAATATGGCCGTTGACATGCCAGGTGAAAATACCAAAAAAATCAGCTCTTCGGTGTGGAGGTATTTCACCAGAAATGCGGACAACAGGTGTCAAGCCGTGTGTTCCCTTTGTCAAGCTGTAATAAGTAGGGGTAAGGACGTTAACCACCTCGGAACATCCTCCCTTATACGTCACCTGCAGCGCATTCATAATAAGTCAGTGACAAGTTCAAAAACTTTGGGTGACAGCGGAAGCAGTCCACTGACCAGTAAATCCCTTCCTCTTGTAACCAAGCTCACGCAAACCACCCCACCAACTCCCTCAGTGTCAATTTCCTCCTTCCCCAGGAATGCCAATAGTCCTGCAGGCCATGTCACTGGCAAGTCTGACGAGTCCTCTCCTGCCTGGGATTCCTCCGATGCATCCTTGCGTGTAACGCCTACTGCTGCTGGCGCTGCTGTTGTTGCCGCTGGGAGTCGATGGTCATCCCAGAGGGGAAGTCGTAAGCCCACTTGTACTACTTCCAGTAAGCAATTGACTGTTCAACAGTCCTTTGCGAGGAAGATGAAATATCACAGCAGTCATCCTACTGCAAAGCGGATAACTGAGTCCTTGACAACTATGTTGGTGTTAGACGTGCGTCCGGTATCCGCCGTTAGTTCACAGGGAACTAGACAATTTATTGAGGCAGTGTGCCCCCGTTACCAAATACCATCTAGGTTCCACTTCTCTAGGCAGGCGATACCGAGAATGTACACGGACGTCAGAAAAAGACTCACCAGTGTCCTAAAAAATGCAGTTGTACCCAATGTCCACTTAACCACGGACATGTGGACAAGTGGAGCAGGGCAGGGTCAGGACTATATGACTGTGACAGCCCACTGGGTAGATGTATGGACTCCCGCCGCAAGAACAGCAGCGGCGGCACCAGTAGCAGCATCTCGCAAACGCCAACTCTTTCCTAGGCAGGCTACGCTTTGTATCACCGCTTTCCAGAATACGCACACAGCTGAAAACCTCTTACGGCAACTGAGGAAGATCATCGCGGAATGGCTTACCCCAATTGGACTCTCCTGTGGATTTGTGGCATCGGACAACGCCAGCAATATTGTGTGTGCATTAAATATGGGCAAATTCCAGCACGTCCCATGTTTTGCACATACCTTGAATTTGGTGGTGCAGAATTTTTTAAAAAACGACAGGGGCGTGCAAGAGATGCTGTCGGTGGCCAGAAAAATTGCGGGACACTTTCGGCGTACAGGCACCACGTACAGAAGACTGGAGCACCACCAAAAACTACTGAACCTGCCCTGCCATCATCTGAAGCAAGAAGTGGTAACGAGGTGGAATTCAACCCTCTATATGCTTCAGAGGTTGGAGGAGCAGCAAAAGGCCATTCAAGCCTATACAATTGAGCACGATATAGGAGATGGAATGCACCTGTCTCAAGTGCAGTGGAGAATGATTTCAACGTTGTGCAAGGTTCTGATGCCCTTTGAACTTGCCACACGTGAAGTCAGTTCAGACACTGCCAGCCTGAGTCAGGTCATTCCCCTCATCAGGCTTTTGCAGAAGAAGCTGGAGGCATTGACGAAGGAGCTAACACGGAGCGATTCCGCTAGGCATGTGGGACTTGTGGATGCAGCCCTTAATTCGCTTAACAAGGATTCACGGGTGGTCAATCTGTTGAAATCAGAGCACTACATTTTGGCCACCGTGCTCGATCCTAGATTTAAAGCCTACCTTGGATCTCTCTTTCCGGCAGACACAGGTCTGCTGGGGTTGAAAGACCTGCTGGTGACAAAATTGTCAAGTCAAGCGGAACGCGACCTGTCAACATCTCCTCCTTCACATTCTCCCGCAACTGGGGGTGCGAGGAAAAGGCTCAGAATTCCGAGCCCACCCGCTGGCGGTGATGCAGGGCAGTCTGGAGCGACTGCTGATGCTGACATCTGGTCCGGACTGAAGGACCTGACAACGATTACGGACATGTCGTCTACTGTCACTGCATATGATTCTCTCAACATTGATAGAATGGTGGAGGATTATATGAGTGACCGCATCCAAGTAGGCACGTCACACAGTCCGTACTTATACTGGCAGGAAAAAGAGGCAATTTGGAGGCCCTTGCACAAACTGGCTTTATTCTACCTAAGTTGCCCTCCCACAAGTGTGTACTCCGAAAGAGTGTTTAGTGCCGCCGCTCACCTTGTCAGCAATCGGCGTACGAGGTTACATCCAGAAAATGTGGAGAAGATGATGTTCATTAAAATGAATTATAATCAATTCCTCCGCGGAGACATTGACCAGCAGCAATTGCCTCCACAAAGTACACAGGGAGCTGAGATGGTGGATTCCAGTGGGGACGAATTGATAATCTGTGAGGAGGGGGATGTACACGGTGATATATCGGAGGGTGAAGATGAGGTGGACATCTTGCCTCTGTAGAGCCAGTTTGTGCAAGGAGAGATTAATTGCTTCTTTTTTGGGGGGGGTCCAAACCAACCCGTCATATCAGTCACAGTCGTGTGGCAGACCCTGTCACTGAAATGATGGGTTGGTTAAAGTGTGCATGTCCTGTTTTGTTTATACAACATAAGGGTGGGTGGGAGGGCCCAAGGATAATTCCATCTTGCACCTCTTTTTTCTTTTCTTTTTCTTTGCATCATGTGCTGATTGGGGAGGGTTTTTTGGAAGGGACATCCTGCGTGACACTGCAGTGCCACTCCTAGATGGGCCCGGTGTTTGTGTCGGCCACTAGGGTCGCTAATCTTACTCACACAGCTACCTCATTGCGCCTCTTTTTTTCTTTGCGTCATGTGCTGTTTGGGGAGGGTTTTTTGGAAGGGACATCCTGCGTGACACTGCAGTGCCACTCCTAGATGTGCCCGGTGTTTGTGTCGGCCACTAGGGTCGCTAATCTTACTCACACAGCTACCTCATTGCGCCTCTTTTTTTCTTTGCGTCATGTGCTGTTTGGGGAGGGTTTTTTGGAAGGGACATCCTGCGTGACACTGCAGTGCCACTCCTAGATGTGCCCGGTGTTTGTGTCGGCCACTAGGGTCGCTAATCTTACTCACACAGTCAGCTACCTCATTGCGCCTCTTTTTTTCTTTGCGTCATGTGCTGTTTGGGGAGGGTTTTTTGGAAGGGCCATCCTGCGTGACACTGCAGTGCCACTCCTAGATGGGCCCGGTGTTTGTGTCGGCCACTAGGGTCGCTAATCTTACTCACACAGCTACCTCATTGCGCCTCTTTTTTTCTTTGCGTCATGTGCTGTTTGGGGAGGGTTTTTTGGAAGGGACATCCTGCGTGACACTGCAGTGCCACTCCTAGATGGGCCCGGTGTTTGTGTCGGCCACTAGGGTCGCTTATCTTACTCACACAGCGACCTCGGTGCAAATTTTAGGACTAAAAATAATATTGTGAGGTGTGAGGTATTCAGAATAGACTGAAAATGAGTGTAAATTATGGTTTTTGAGGTTAATAATACTTTGGGATCAAAATGACCCCCAAATTCTATGATTTAAGCTGTTTTTTAGTGTTTTTGGAAAAAAACACCCGAATCCAAAACACACCCGAATCCGACAAAAATAATTCGGTGAGGTTTTGCCAAAACGCGTTCGAACCCAAAACACGGCCGCGGAACCGAACCCAAAACCAAAACACAAAACCCGAAAAATTTCAGGCGTTCATCTCTAGGTTTTGGTAGACATAAAGGATGCCTACTTACATGTTCCCATTTAGCCACTGCCTCAAGCTACCTAAGGTTTGCAATTCAGGATTGTCATTACCAATTTCAGACATTGCCGTTTGGTCTGTCCACGGCTCCGAGGATTTTCACCAGGGTGATGGCGGAAATTATGGTTCTCCTTCGCAAGCAAGGAGTCACAATTATCCCGTACTTGGATGATCTCCTGATAAAGGCGAGATCCAGGGACCAGTTGGTGCAAAACATTGCACTCTCCCTGACAGTTCTTCAACAACATGGTTGGCTCCTAAACTTGCCAAAATCGCAGTTGGTCCCAATGACGCGGTTGTTGTTTTTGGGAGTCATACTGTTAGGCGCCGGGGTCCGCTTGATGGTCTGCGCGGCCCGGCGCCTAGCAACTAGAGACGCCGTGCACGTACAGCCGCCGGCTCCCTAGCAACGCTAGACGCCGGGCGCGCTGAGCCGCACGGACCCTAGCAACGGGGACGCCACTGGCGGACCGCGTTCCCCGTTGCTAGGCTTTAGGAAATTAAGATATTCACCTGCTCTCTGGCCGTGCAGCAAGGCAGCTGCACGGCATTTATTCTAATCAGCCATTAGCAGCTGATTGGAGGACTCCTTGTTAAATACACTCCCAGGGCTTCTCACAGACGCCGGTAATAGCTTCCTGCATGCTGCCTTTGTTTGCCGAGAGTCTGTTTCCAGTCCTGCTGTATCCGGTCATTCCAGTCCGCAGAAGTCCGGTATTCGGGAGTTGTCATCTCATCCCAAGAGGTCGTTTGGTTCCCTGGAGTCCTGACTGATCACCGTTTTATATCCAGTGGTGTTCGTGAGTTGCGGCTCAGCCGCTTTACCTTTTATATTTTGTGTTTGGAGCATTTGCGGAGGGTTCCGCTTCCACAAGTCCTCTCTGGTACTTGGCGGTGCCGGGTAGGAGAATTGGACAAGTGGATATTTTGGTTGTCCTTTTTCCTGGCGGTTTCTCCGCACATATTATAGTTTTGAGTTTGCTTAGCCCCTGGCCTGGTTGTTTAGTTAGAGGGCCTCTTGTTATCACCCTGTCTCGGGTTTCCCTTTGTCTCTCATTAAGACCGGGGGGCATCGAAGTTGGGCAGACATAATCCGCCCTTCAAAAGCGGCTGCCAAGGGCTCAAGAAACCATAGTCTCGCAGGGGATTTCTGACAACACGGGTGAGACAACAGAGTTAGGGTGCCAGGGGCTATTTTCCTGTCCTGCTCCCTTCCCCAGCATTCAGTTCCAGTGCTCCAGTCCTTGCCATAAGATCTTCTCTGACCAGAGTGCTGGAATCATAACATTATTACCGGCCATACCAAAACTTAAAATTAAACGGGGTTTAATTTTTTCTCATTCAGTTTTGTGAGAGTTTATCGGCCTCATGAATCCAACAGGTTTAGGGCCAAATCCTGGTCAGCTCTTAGTCAGCCAGATTCAAGAACTTACTCAGATGGTTCAGGATCTTTCTCTTCGGGTGAAGTCGCAGGAAGATCTTTTGCGAGCTTCCCCAAGGGTAGTCCCTGAACCAAAGATGCATTTGCCTGACCGTTTTTCTGGTGATAGAAAAGAGTTTTTTAATTTTAAAGAATCCTGTAAACTTTATTTTCGTTTAAGACCGACTTCCTCGGGTACTGAATCTCAGCGGGTAGGGTTTATTATTTCTTTGCTCCAGGGGGATCCTCAGACCTGGGCATTTGGTTTAAGAGCAGAGGATCCGGCATTGTTGTCAGTTGACGCTTTTTTTGAGTCTTTAGGGCTCTTGTATGATGACCCTGATAGAGAGGCGTCCGCTGAAAGTCAGTTGCGCGCTCTCAGACAGGGTAGAAATCCTGCAGAGGTTTATTGTACGGAGTTTCGCCGTTGGTCGAACGACTGTGGCTGGAATGACCCAGCCCTGCGCAGTCAGTTTCGCCTCGGCTTATCAGAGTCTATAAAAGACAGTCTCCTTCAGTACCCCGCTCCTGAGACTCTCGATAAACTCATGGAGCTTTCTATTAAGATTGATCGTCGTCTCAGAGAGCGGAGGGCTGAAAAAGGAGCACCTGTAAGGTCAAGTCCGTGTGTATATTCCATTCCTGAAGACGTAGAGGAGACCATGCAGATGGGTCTCTCCCGGCTGTCTCCTGAAGAAAGAGCCAGAAGGCAAAATTCTGGTCTTTGTCTGTACTGTGGGGGTAAGGGACATTTTGCTCGTAATTGTCCGAACAAGTCGGGAAACGCTTTGACCAGGTGAATTGTGAGGGGGTTCACCTAGGTCTGCAGCTTATCTCCTCGAATAACTCCCTTTTAGTCCCAGTTAAAGTTTCCTTTGGCAGCCTCAGTTCTTCGGTGTCGGCTTTTGTTGACAGTGGAGCTGCAGGAAACTTTATGGATTTAACTTGGGCTAAGGCCTTAGGCATTCCTCAGTTACCTTTGGGTAGGTGTGTCACCATGCATGGCTTAGATGGGAGTCCGCTGTCTAATGGGATTATTTCTCTCCGTACACCCCCTGTACTACTTACAGTAGGAGCTCTACATTCCGAGAAAATCGAGTTCTTTCTTACACATTGCCCAGCAGTTCCAGTTGTTCTGGGTCACCCTTGGCTGGCCTTTCATAATCCCACCATTGATTGGCGGTCGGGGGAGATTTCACATTGGGGTACTTTTTGTGATAAGGAATGTATCACGTTTCCAGTCAGAGCAGCAGCTATCATTCCAGAACTCATTCCGGTGGAATACCAGGAGTTTGCTGATGTTTTCTCCAAAGGCAATGCGGACATTCTGCCTCCCCATCGGCCTTATGATTGTGCTATTGAGTTAATTCCTGGTGCCGCATTGCCAAAGGGAAGATTATATGCATTATCCGGGCCAGAAACTGCGGCTATGAATGATTATGTAAAGGAGAGCCTTGAGAAAGGATTTATTAGACCATCAAAATCTCCTTTAAGTGCAGGCTTCTTCTTTGTGGAGAAAAAGGATGGCTCGCTTAGACCTTGCATTGATTTTAGAGCCCTGAATAAGATCTCAGTTAAAAACACCTATCCTTTGCCGTTGATTTCTGTACTCTTTGATCAGTTACGTTCTGCTGTGATTTTTTCTAAAATTGACCTTAGAGGAGCGTACAACCTCATCCGAATTAAATCTGGAGATGAGTGGAAAACGGCCTTCAGTACTCAGTCGGGTCACTACGAATACCTGGTGATGCCGTTCGGCCTGTCCAATGCTCCGGCAGTTTTTCAAGACCTCATTAACGATGTGCTCCGTGACTTCCTAGGGAAATTCGTGGTCGTTTACTTAGACGACATCCTGATTTTTTCTAAATCAATGGAACAACATGTTACCCAGGTGCGTCTGGTTCTTCAAAAGTTATGTGTGAATCATTTATATGCCAAGCTGGAGAAGTGTGAGTTTCATGTCACGGAAGTATCTTTTTTAGGGTACATAATTTCCCCTCAGGGATTTTCCATGGAACCAAAGAAACTCCAGGCCATCCTTAGTTGGGCGCAACCCACCAATTAAAAGCAATTAAGCGTTTTTTAGGGTTTGCGAATTATTATAGGAGGTTCATTCATTCTTTTTCTGACCTGGTTGCTCCCATTGTAGCTCTGACAAAGAAAGGAGCGGATCCTACCAACTGGTCGCGTGAAGCTGAGTTGTCCTTCCGGGCCTTGAAACAAGCCTTTGTCTCGGCTCCAGTCCTCAGACATCCTAATCCGGAATTGCCCTTTGTGGTGGAGGTTGATGCCTCGGAGGTTGGAGTGGGGGCTATCCTTTCTCAAAAGGATCCGGAGTCTCTGGAGTTACATCCTTGTGCCTTTATGTCCAGGAAATTCTCCTCCGCTGAATCCAACTATGACGTTGGTAATCGGGAGTTACTGGCGGTAAAATGGGCTTTCGAGGAGTGGAGGCATTGGCTGGAGGGAGCAAAACATACTATTTCGGTATTGACTGACCATAAGAACCTGCAATACATTGAATCGGCTAAGCGGCTTAATGCCCGGCAGGCACGTTGGGCATTATTTTTTACGCGTTTCAAATTTATAATCACTTTCAGGCCTGGTTCCAAGAATACTAAGGCTGATGCCCTGTCACATAGCTTTCTTCCGGTTCACAATAACAATCCTGTTACCCCCATACTTCCATCTTCGGTCATCTGGGCGGGCCTCACACAAGATTTATTTACCCAGTTAAAACAGCTTCAACACCAAGCTCCTAGAATTACTCCTGCTGGTCGTCTTTACGTCCCTGAGTTTTTGAGAGTTACTGTTTTAACGGAATTCCATGATAACAAAGTTTCAGGGCATCCAGGAGTCTCTAAGACATTGGAGTTAGTCTCTCGCTCAGTATGGTGGCCTGGTCTTTCTAAAGACGTCAAGGAATTTGTTTATTAATGTCAGGTTTGTGCACAGCATAAGGTTCATCGGGCAACTTATGCCCTTAAATGTTCCTCTCAGGCCGTGGTCTCATATTTCCATGGATTTTGTGGTTGACCTTCCCCTTTCAGCCGGATTCCGAGTCATATGGGTGGTAGTGGACCGTTTTAGTAAAATGGCTCATTTTATTGCTCTTCCCCGATTGCCTTCTGCCCAAGGGTTGGCAGTTTTGTTTCTCCGCCATGTATTCAGGCTTCATGGGTTGCCTACTGATATTGTTTCTGATCGGGGTCCACAATTCATCGCACAATTCTGGAAATGTTTTTGTGCCTCATTGAAGATGAAATTGTCGTTAACATCCGGTTACCACCCACAATCCAACGGGCAAACCGAACAAGTTAATCAATCATTGAAACAATATTTGCGCTTGTATTCAGCCAAACTCCAGAATGATTGGTCCGAGTTTCTTCCGTTGGCTGAATTTGCTTACAATAATTCTTGTCATTCCTCCACTAAAGAGTCTCCATTCTTTTCAGTTTTTGGTTTTCACCCCAGAGCTAATTCTTTTTTTCATCATTCCTCAGTCTCCTCGCTTACCTTAACCTCCCATCTCAGAGCCATTTGGAAAAAGGTGCACCTTGCTCTCAGAAAAGCGGCCTTTCGAGAGAAGAAATTTTCTGACAGGCTCCGACGTCCTTGCACTTTTAAGGTGGGAGATAGGGTGTGGTTGTCGACTCGCAACATCAGACTTCGACAATCCTCAGCTAGACTGGGACCCAAATTTATTGGGCCATTTCTTATTATTAAAAGAGTCAACCCAGTTGCCTTTCGGTTACGTTTACCAAGATCTCTCAGGATTGGAAATACGTTTCATTGTTCCCTGTTGAAACAATACGTTTCTTCCAGTAGATTTCCTCGGAAGATCTCTCAGGGTAGATCTCCAGTGGATGTACAGGGACAACAGGAGTTCTTGGTAGAGAAGGTTCTCGATTCCAAATTGTCCTGGGATCGGCTGTATTTTCTGGTTCACTGGAAAGGCTATGGTCCGGAGGAAAGGTCTTGGGTCCTGGATAAGGATCTTCATGCCCCGAGGCTCAAGAGGGCATTTTTTCGGGAATTTCCTCAGAAACCTGGCTTTAGGGGTTCCTTGACCCCTCCTCAAGGGGGGGGTACTGTTAGGCGCCGGGGTCCGCTTGATGGTCTGCGCGGCCCGGCGCCTAGCAACTAGAGATGCCGTGCACGTACAGCCGCCGGCTCCCTAGCAACGCTAGACGCCGGGCGCGCTGAGCCGCACGGACCCTAGCAACGGGGACGCCACTGGCGGACCGCGTTCCCCGTTGCTAGGCTTTAGGAAATTAAGATATTCACCTGCTCTCTGGCCGTGCAGCAAGGCAGCTGCACGGCATTTATTCTAATCAGCCATTAGCAGCTGATTGGAGGACTCCTTGTTAAATACACTCCCAGGGCTTCTCACAGATGCCGGTAATAGCTTCCTGCATGCTGCCTTTGTTTGCTGAGAGTCTGTTTCCAGTCCTGCTGTATCTGGTCATTCCAGTCCGCAGAAGTCCGGTATTCGGGAGTTGTCATCTCATCCCAAGAGGTCGTTTGGTTCCCTGGAGTCCTGACTGATCACCGTTTTATATCCAGTGGTGTTCGTGAGTTGCGGCTCTGCCGTGTGTTGCGGCTCAGCCGCTTTACCTTTTATATTTTGTGTTTGGAGCATTTGCGGAGGGTTCCGCTTCCACAAGTCCTCTCTGGTACTCGGCGGTGCCGGGTAGGAGAATTGGACAAGTGGATATTTTGGTTGTCCTTTTTCCTGGCGGTTTCTCCGCACATATTATAGTTTTGAGTTTGCTTATCCCCTGGCCTGGTTGTTTAGTTAGAGGGCCTCTTGTTATCACCCTGTCTCGGGTTTCCCTTTGTCTCTCATTAAGACCGGGGGGCATCGAAGTTGGGCAGACATAATCCGCCCTTCAGACGCGGCTGCCAAGGGCTCAAGAAACCATAGTCTCGCAGGGGATTTCTGACAACACGGGTGAGACAACAGAGTTAGGGCGCCAGGGGCTATTTTCCTGTCCTGCTCCCTTCCCCAGCATTCCGTTCCAGTGCTCCGGTCCTTGCCATAAGATCTTCTCTGACCAGAGTGCTGGAATCATAACACATACTGGACACAGAAGAGGTTTTCTTCCAGTGGAAAGGCTATGGAGATCCAGAGTCTGGTCAAACAAATTCTGAAACCAGCAAGAGTGTTAATCCATCAATGCATTCAGTTGCTGGGGAAGATGGTTGTGGCCTACGAGGCCATTCAGTTTGGCAGGTTCCATGCCAGAGTGTTCCAGTGGGACCTGTTGGACAATTGGTCCGGATCCCACCTACACATGCACCGGAGGATAATCCTGTCTTCCAAGACCAGAATCTCACTCCATTGGTGGCTGCACAGTTCTCACCTCCTAGAGGGGCGATGGTTCGGGATCCAGGACTGGATCCTAGGGACCACAGATGCAACCCTCCGAGGCTGAGGAGCAGTCACACAGGGGTAAAAAAACGTCCAAGGAAGATGGTCAAGTCAGGAAAGTTGTCTCCACATAAATGTTCTGGAGTTAAGGGCCATTTAATAACTGCAGACACAGTACACACTGGGACGGGTGCCCAGCATCCTCAACAGACTAAGAGAAAAGGATTTACCGGTAGGTATTAAAATCCTAGTTTCTCTAACGTCCTAGAGGATGCTGGGGACTCCGTAAGGACCATGGGGATAGACGGGCTCCACAGAGTTCATGATCTTCACTGAGGTAGCGTACAGCACTGCAGCTCTGCGCCATTGCTCCCATACACCTCACATACTCCGGTCACTGTAAGGGTGCAGGGCGCAGGGGAGGCGCCCTGGGCAGCAATATAAACCTCTTTTTGGCAAAAATATAACATATATACAGCTGGGCACTGTATATATGTATGAGCCCCCACCAATTTTACAGTTTAAGCGGGACAGAAGCCCGCTGCCGAGGGGGCGGGGCTTCTCCCTCAGCACTCACCAGCGCCATTTTTTCTCCACAGCACCGCTGAGAGGAAGCTCCCCGGACTCTCCCCTGCTTATACCACGGTAGAGAAGAGGGTTGAAAAGAGAGGGGGGACACATAATTCGGCGCAAATTACATACAGCAGCGCTACTGGACAAACATTAAGTTACTGTGTTATTCCTGGGTTATATAGCGCTGGGGAGTGTGCTGGCATACTCTCTCTCTGTCTCTCCAAAGGGCCTTGTGGGGAAACTGTCTTCAGAAAAAGTATTCCCTGTGTGTGTGGTGTGTCGGTACACGTGTGTCGACATGTCTGAGGAAGAAGGCTATATTAGAGAGGAGCGGGAGCAAATGAATGTGGTGTCTCCGCTGACACCTGATTGGATGGATATGTGGAATGTTTTAAATGCTAGTGTAAACTCATTGTACAAAAGATTAGACAAGGCTGAAGCTTTGGGACAGTCAGGGACTCAACCCATGCCTGATCCTATGTTGCAGGGACTGTCAGGGTCTCATAAGCGCCCACTATCCCAGATTGTTGACACAGATACCGACACGGATTCTGACTCCAGTGTCGATTACGATGATGCAAAGTTACAGCCAAAATTGGCAAAATCCATTCGATATATGATTATGGCAATAAAAGATGTTTTGCACATCACAGAGGAACCCCCTGTCCCTGACAAGAGGGTACATATGTACAAGGGAAAGAAGCCTGAGGTAACCTTTGAGGGGGTCACACGAGCTGAACGAGTTATGTGAAAAAGCTTGGGAATCTCCAGATAAAAGACTGCAGATTTCCAAAAGGATTCTTATGGCGTATCCTTTTCCATCAACGGATAGGTTACGATGGAAATCCTCCCGTAGGATGGACAAAGCATTAACACGCACAGCTACAGTTGGAAAATCAAATTTTTTACCTTATGTTCCCTCACAGCATAAGAAAGCTCCGCATTATCAAATGCAGTCCTTTCGGTCACAAAGAAACAAGAAAGTGCGAGGTGCGTACTTTCTTGCCAGAGGTAGGGGCAGAGGAATAAAGCTGCACAACACAGCTAGTTCCCAGGAACAGAAGTCCTCCCCGGCCTCTACAAAATCTACCTCATGACGCTAGGGCTCCACTGGCAGAGTCCGGCCCATGTGATGTCATGCAGCTGCTCTGACCACGCCTCCTGTTTCTCCGTTGCCGACCCCATTTTGAAACCGTGCCCCCGCACCGCTCCATCTCCGACTTGGAAATGGAGTGTTGTTGACCCCCCTCCCCCCCCCCCTTCACCGATTCACAGGAAGAGGTGATCGCATTATCTGCGGGGTGCCGCAGAAAATGCAGGCGTATGCTCTTAGCAGTTTTTGCAGTTGGATTGCGATCCAACCTGAATCAGGCCCCATTACCTATCACAATGCACTGCGGGTAGTACAAAATGGGGTTAATATAGGAGAAAAACCCCCAGAGCTGTGCTCCTTAACTGTCCCTGGTGGCTAGTGGAGCGGCTGCCCAGTAATCAGTGTCCACGCCAGTGCGCACACGGCCCGCCCCCATCAGCGGCCTCGTGATCCCGGAGGGCGGTGTGTGTGTGACTGACCTTAGGAAGAAACCGGAGCCTCCGCTGCAGTGACCCAGCAACCGGGGCACGGGAGTATACTGCGCCACTGGGAGTGATGGAGCTGCAGTAAAGAGGTCTATTAGACCTAGCCTGCTGCAGCCCTTGTAGATTCTTATAAAAAAAGTTCTTCTTTTCTTGCCAAAATTAATAGCTAAGAATAGGCTGCCTGAGGCAGCCCCCTGTTAAGTGGCCTGCTACTGAAGGCACCAACTACAAACAGAGCTCCCTGTTCATGGAAGCGAGGTTATAGAGGAGGGGGCGCTGAGCATCTTGGGAACAGTCAAAAGCTTTGAGCCTGTTGGTGCCTCAGATCAAGATCCTACTCTGGTGTACATATACAATATGAATCCTTGTGGAGTCCAGTGTACCCCACAGAAGAAATGAATGCGTCACACCCATTGGCAGCAACATTAGAATAGCTGCTGATGGGCACAATTGAGAAAGGAAGGGGGGAAAACATTTGAATCCAGCACATATATGTAATTTGAATATGTAATTTGTACCTTCCTACTTTAAAATGTAATGGATGAACCTCACCCTGTGAGAACTATCTTCATGATCAAGAGATCTCATATGCAAGATAAGTATGTGTTGGGATAGGGCTGTGGAGGGCGGCTGCTCGGGCACACCCCTGTCAAGTTAAGGAGATTCAACTGAGGAAGCACAAGGGAACTCTCATCTGGGAACAACAACTGCAGGGAGAACACATTTTCAGACGAATGTGGGAGGGCAGAAGGCTGCCTAATACTGAAGCACCCCCAAACAACAAACCAAATGCAACAACTACTGCAAGCATTCCTGGGGGAAGGCCTGCAGCAGATGGATTTGCATATAGTGATGTCATCCAAGCAGTGGGCATAGTTGGCTGCAACCCTCGTCTGCATATGAAAAGAGAAAAGGGTCACGCAGGGCATGGCGGCCTTTGTGGGGTTGCGCTTGGATGACCCCTAAATCGCTTTATACACCCCCACCCCCCATCAGTGTGGGCTCATGTTGGCCATGCCCCAGCCCCTGAAGCATTCAAGCTGATTTCTTGCAGCAGCTGGACCCAGAAACAGCTCCAGAGTTGCTCTACAAGACAAGTAAAAGGGTGTGAGCCCTGCAGCACCACCTGTAGTTTGCATACACACATATATAGGACAGCATCTCTTATATGCCCCAGGGTCAATAAAATAGTATCCTTATCTAGGGTATCCATCCCCTCAGATAAGGTATCCGTCCATGCTTCTACAGCACTACACACCCAGGCCGACGCAATTGCCGGTCTGAGTAAGGTACCTGAATGTGTATAAATGGACTTCAGGGTAATCTCCTGTTTGCGGTCAGCAGACTCTTTGAGGGTAGCCGTATACTGGGACGGGAGGGCTACCTTCTTGGATAAGCGTGTTAATGCTTTGTCCACCCTAGGGGAGGATTCCCATCGTAACCTATCCATTGATGGGAAAGGATACGCCATAAGAATCCTTTTGGAAATCTGCAGTCTTTTATCTGGAGATTCCCAAGCTTTTTCACATAACTCGTTCAGCTCGTGTGACCCCCTCAAAGGTTACCTCAGGCTTTTTCACCTTGTACATATGTACCCTCTTGTCAGGGACAGGGGGTTCCTCTCTGATGTGCAAAACATCTTTTATTGCCATAATCATATATCGAATGGATTTTGCCAATTTTGGCTGTAACTTTGCATCATCGTAATCGACACTGGAGTCAGAATCCGTGTCTGTAACTGTGTCAACAATCTGGGATAGTGGGCGCTTAGGAGACCCTGACAGTCCCTGCAACATAGGATCAGGCATGGGTTGAGACCCTGACTGTCCCAAAGCTTCAGCCTTGTCTAATCTTTTGTGCAATGAGTTTACACTAGCATTTAAAACATTCCACATATCCATCCAATCAGCTGTCGGCGGAGACACCACATTCATTTGCTCCTGCTCCTCTCTAATATAGCCTTCTTCCTCAGACATGTCGACACACGTGTACCGACACACCACACACACAGGGAATGCTTTTTCTGAAGACAGTTTCCCCACAAGGCCCTTTGGAGAGACAGAGAGAGAGTATGCCAGCACACACCCCAGCGCTATATAACCCAGGAATACACAGTAACTTAATGTTTGCCCAGTAGTACTGCTGTATGTAATTTGCGCCAAATTATGTGCCCCCCCCCTCTTTTCAACTCTCTTGTCTACCGTGGTATAAGCAGGGGAGAGTCCGGGGAGCTTCCTCTCAGCGGTGCTGTGAAGAAAAAATGGCGCTGGTGAGTGCTGAGGGAGAAGCCCCGCACCCTCGGCGGCAGGCTTCTGTCCCGCTTAAACTGTAAAATTGGCGGGGGCTCATACATATATACAGTGCCCCGCTGTATATGTGTTATATTTTTGCCAAAAAGAGGTTTATATTGCTGCCCAGGGTGCCCCCCCTGCGCCCTGCACCCTTACAGTGACCGGAGTGTGAGAGGTGTATGGGAGCAATGGCGCACAGCTGCAGTGCTGTGCGTTACTTCAGTGAAGATCATGAAGTCTTCTGCCGCCTCTGAAGTCTTCTTTTCTTCTCATACTCACCCGGCTTCTATCTTCCGGCTCTGCAAGGGGGACGGAGGCGCGGCTCTGGGACGGACGGCGAGGGTGAGATCCTGCGTACCAATCCCTCTGGAGCTAATGGTGTCCAGTAGCCTAAGAAGCTGGACCTTGCAACTCAGAGAGTAGGGCTGCTTCTCTCCCCTCAGTCCCTCGATGAGGGAGTCTGTTGCCAGCAGTGCTCCCTGAAAATTAAAAACCTAACAAAATACTTTCTGTCAGAAAGCTCAGGAGAGCTCCTGAAAAGCACCCAGTCTCCACTGGGCACAGTATCAAACTGAGGTCTGGAGGAGGGGCATAGAGGGAGGAGCCAGTGCACACCCAGAACTAAAGTCTTTCTTAAAGTACCCATGTCTCCTGCGGAGCCTATCTATCCCCATGGTCCTTACGGAGTCCCCAGCATCCTCTAGGACGTTAGAGAAAATAGGATTTTAATACCTACCGGTAAATCCTTTTCTCTTAGTCCGTAGAGGATGCTGGGCACCCGTCCCAGTGTGTACTGTGTCTGCAGTTATTAAATGGCCCTTAACTCCAGAACATTTATGTGGAGAAAACTTTCCTGACTTGACCATCTTCCTTGGATGTTTTCCCCCTGTGTGACTGCTCCCCAGCCTCGGAGGGTTGCATCCATGGTCCCTAGGATCCAGTCCTGGATCCCGAACCATCGCCCCTCTAGGAGGTGAGAACTGTGCAGCCACCAATGGAGTAAGATTCTGGTCTTGGAAGACAGGATTATCCTCCGGTGCATGTGTAGGTGGGATCCGGACCACTTGTCCAACAGGTCCCACTGGAACACTCTGGCATGGAACCTGCCAAACTGAATGGCCTCGTAGGCCGCAACCATCTTCCCCAGCAACAGAATGCATTGATGGATTAACACTCTTGCTGGTTTCAGAATTTGTTTGACCAGACTCTGGAACTCCATAGCCTTTCCACTGGAAGAAAGCCTCTTCTGTGTCCAGTATGACTCCCAGAAACAACAACCGCGTCATTGGGACCAACTGCAATTTTGGCAAGTTTAGGAGCCAACCATGTTGTTGAAGAACTGTCAGGGAGAGTAGATGTTTTGCACCAACTGGTCCCTGGATCTCGCCTTTATCAGGAGATCATCCAAGTACGGCATAATTGTGACTCCTTGCTTGCAAAGGAGAACCATCATTTCCACCATCACCCTGGTGAAAATCCTCGGAGCCGTGGACAGACCAAACGGCAACGTCTGAAATTGGTAATGACAATCCTGAATTGCAAACCTCAGGTAGCTTGATGCAGTGGCTAAACGGGAACATGTAATTAGGCATCCTTATGTCTACCAAAACCATGAAATCTCCTTCCTCCGGACTGGAGATCCCTACCCTGAGAGATTCCATCTTGAAATTGAATTTCTTTAGGTAGAAATTGAGGGATTTCAGATTTAAGATTGGTCTGACTGAGCCGTCCGGCTTCGGGAGCACGAAGAGGCTTGAATAAAAACCTTCTCCCTGCTGACTAAGGCCGATTTGAACAATCGGTGAGGGGGAACGTCTTGAAACCCCAGTTTGTACCCTTGTGACACTATTTGTAAAACCCACGAGTCCAGGTCCAAATTAATCCAGGACTGACTGAAGTGTTTTAGACGTGCCCCCACTGGTGTGGGCTCCTGCAAGAGAGCCCCAGCGTCATGCAGTGGATTTGGCAGAAGCAGAGGACGATCTCTGCTCCTGCGATCTTGAAGAGGCTACAGACCTCTTCCCTCTTCTCCTTCCTCTACCTGCAAAGAAAGGGGAATCTTAACTTCTTGCATATCTATTGGGACAAAATGACTGCGTTAGACAATGATGCGTCTTCATCCGTTGAGAGGGAACATAGGGCAAGAAGGTTGATTTACCTGCGGGAGCTGCCGAGATCAAATTAACTAGGCCGTTGCCAAACAAGGCTTCACCTTCATAGGGAAGAGACTCCCTTTCTTCTTGGAGTCAGCATCAGCATTCCCTTGGTGAATCCACAATGCCCTCCTATCCGAGACTGCCATGAAATTGGCCCGTGAACTCAAGAGTCCTATATCCCTTGCAGTCGTAAGTATGCTGCAGTGTCCTTGATATGATCCAACGTAAGGAGTATCCCATCTCTCCAAGATATCTATATCGGAAGACAAGGTATTCGACCAATTCTTGAATACTACTACTCACCCATGCGCATGTAATGTCAGGTCTAAGTAATATACCCGTGGTTACATAACTAGAAATAATGTAGCTTCCTGCATACGATCCGCTGGATTTGTGACAGGGCCCCGTGCAGAACAGGGGGTGACTCCCACTTTATTCTGTCCGCAGCAGTAAATGAATAAACAATCGGAAACCTTTTGGGGATTTGAAACCATCTTGTCGAGCTGGCCCAGACTTTCTCAAACAGAGATGGAGGAACGTTACATCAGCTTTCATTATATATCTATATATACATACATATAGACCCCTTTGTCAGGAACAGCAGGGTCCTCAGTGATGTTAATATGTCCTTAATATCCACAATCATGTACTGAATGCTCCTTGCCAATATTGGATCTAATCAGGAAATATTATGGTCGACATAGGAATCAGTATCCGAGTCAGTATCAGTGTGTAGTAACATTTTTGCGGGCCTGAGGGAAAAGAAGCATAGCCATGAACATCACATCTATTCTCTACGTCTGTGTCTGGGACACAGATTTATCCAACCTCACTCTGATATTATTGAAACTTTCACCCAGTCAGTTATTGGTGGTGCCAACAGGGCCACCATCATATGTCTGCATTCCTAATATAGTTTCCTCTTGGGAAAAACATTCAGCCACCGACATGTTGACACACATGTACCAAGTACCCACAGACACATCGGCTTATGGGGGATAGACCTACAGTAAATCTGTCAGAGGGACAGAGAGGATTTTTCAGCTCACAACCCAGCGCCAAAAGTACACAGTCTGGGAAATAATAAACTCTATAGTGATAGACTATAGATGTGCTGGTGAGGTGAGGAAGAAGCCCCGCCGCTGTAATGGCACGCTTCTGTCCCGCTCAGAAACAAATAATTAATTACGCTGGCGGGGTAAGGACAGTGCCCAGGCACTAATGTCCACTTTTGCCAGCCTTTTGTGAGGAATTTATGCTGCCCAGGGTGCCCCCCCCCCCACCCACATGCCCTGCACCCTGCAGTGCCTGTGTTTGTGTGGAAGCATGGCGCACAGCATTCCGCTCGCTGCGTGGTACCTCAGAATGCCGTCACTGGAGAAGAAGTCTTCTGTTCTTCTGCTACTCGCCTGTCTTCTGACTTCTGGCTCTGTAAGGGGGTGATGGCAGGCTACGGGAGTGGGCATCTAGGCGTATCCAGCGATCAGCACCCTCAGGAGCTAATGGTGTCCTGTCAGCCAGAAGCAGAGCCATTGAACTCACTAGAAGTTGGTCATACTTCTCTCCCCTAAGTTCCACGAAGCAGGGAGACTGTTGCCAGCAGCCTCCCTGAAAATAAGAAAAACTAACATAAGTCTTTTCAGAGAAACTCAGTAGAGCTCCCCTGTAGTGCATCCAGTCTCACTGGGCACAATTCTAAAACTGGAGTCTGGAGGAGGGGCATAGAGGGAGGAGACAGTTCACACCCTTTGAAAGTCTTAAAGTGCCCATGTCTCCTGCGGATCCCGTCTATACCCCATGGTTCTTAATGTGATCCCAGCATCCTCTAGGACGTATGAGAAAACAAATAACGCACACACGAGGAGGAGAGAACAAAGGAAGCTATAAGGAGGGGAGGGGAGGGGGGGGGAGGTAAGGTAGTAAAGGGATATTGGATAAACTACAACCTTATACATATTCATTAATGTACCAGTAGTTAGAAGTAGAAGAGCTCTAACAGAAACCACAAAGCTTATCTAAAGCCACACCACACTGGATATGCCCAATCTAATTTGATCTTTGAAGCAAAGCAGTATTGGACTTTGTTACTACCAAGCAGTCTCCCATCCATGTATTATCAGATTCTTTAGGTGTTTTTAAACTACCAACACCCTTTTCTTGGTACTGTACATTTAATTTTTACACATATTATTTTATGTACCAGAAGTTAGAAGTAGAAGAGCTCTAACAGAAACCATGAGCTCATCTACAGCCACAGCACACTGGATTTGCCCAATCTCTCCTGATCATGGAAGCTGAGCAGTGTTGGTCCTGGTTTTAGTACTTGGATGGGAGACCACCAGGAAATACCAGGAGCTGTGTGTATTTTTACAATACCAACAACGTTCTCTTGATGCATTCCATTTTGAAACATTGGGGCAGATCTATTAAGCCTGGTGAACTGATAAAGTGCAAGGTGATAAAGTACCAGCCAGTCAGCTCCTAACTGTCATTTTTCAAACCCAGCCTGTGACATGGCAATTAGGAGCTGATTGGCTGGTACTTTATCACCATGCAAATTATCATTTCACTAGGTTTAATAAATCGTCCGCTTATTCATTTATGTACGAGTAGTTAGAAGTAGAAGAACTCTAACAGAAACCACTAAGCTCATCTACAGCCACACCACACTGTATATGCCCAATATCACCTGATCTTAGGCCTGGTTTGTTCTTGGATGTGAGACCACCTGGGAATACCAGGTGCTGTAGGTAGTTTTATACTACCAACACCGTTCTCTTGATGCATTCTATTTTGAAACTTATTCATTGATGTAGAAGTTAGAAACAGCAAAAATCATCTACAGCCGCATCACACTGGATATGTCCAATCCAGTGGCGTAACTAGAAATTTTTCTCCCCCAAGCCAAGAAATTATTTGGCGCCCCCCCCCCCCCCCCCTTCATGCTCCATAATTGGGAGCAAGAAAGGGATAAATATGCGCGCGCCTAAATCAAAAAAGGGGCGTGGTTTTGTCGGAGTGGGCGTGGTTTCGCATAAAGGGGCGTGGCATTGCAGGAAAAGACTACCTTATACCCCAGTTTTGCAACCTGCACGCCCATACGTTGGCCACCACAGGAAAGAAAAATAATCCTGATTCATGCCCCTTACATTATTTGTCATTTTTCCTCCTTATAGTAATGCCCAGTATACATTATGCCACATACTGCAATGGCCCTTAGACATTATGCCGCACACAATAATGCACGACACAATATGCACACACTGTAATGCCCCCGACACATTATGCCACACACCGTAATGTCTGTGACACATTATGCCACACACCGTAATGCTTGTGACACATTATGACAGGAATCGCAATGCCCGTTATACATTATGCTACACACTGCAATGCCCCTGATACATTATAGCACATACAATGTCTGTGACACATTATGACACACACTGCAATGTCCGTGATACATTATGCCACACACTGCAATGCCCGATACATTATAGCACATACAATGCCTGTGACACATTATGCCACACACTGCAATGACCTTGAGACATTATACCACAATGCCCGTGATATAGTATACCATACACCGTAATGCCTGTGACACATACCGCAATGCCCTGCCCGTTATACCCTATGCCACACATCGCAATGCCCGTTATGTATTATGCCACACTGCAATGACCCTGAGACATTATACCACATACCACAATGCCCGTGATATAGTATACCACACACCGTAATGCCTGACACATTATGACACACACCGCAATGTCCGTGATACATTATGCCACACACTGCAATGACCCTGAGACATTATACCACATATCACAATGCCCGCGATATAGTATACCATACACCGTAATGCCTGCGACACATTATGACACACACCGCAATGTCCGTGATACATTATGCCACACACCGTAATGCCCATTACACATTAAGTCCTACAGTAAGGCTTCTAATTACTTTTCAATTACCTGCTCGTTGTCAGGGGTTTCATGCACTGGGTGTCATGCTCGTTGCCAGGGGTTTCATGCTCTTGGTTCCATGCACGGTGCCAGGGGTTTTCATGCTCAGGGTGTCATGCTCGTTGCCAGGGGTTTCATGCACTGGGTGTCATGCTCGTTGCCAGGTGTTTCATGCACTGGGTGTCATGCTCGTTGCCAGATGTTTCATGCACTGGGTGTCATGCTCGTTGCTAGGAGGTAGTCCTTGTTGCTAGGGCTGTGCTCCCAGTGCCACATATGTCCCCAGTGCCAGATATTCCCCCACGGTGCCAGGTACTTACATGCCCCAGTGCCAAATATAGTCGTCCCCCCCATGTGCCAGGTACACATATGCCCCCAGTGCCAGATATTCCCCCCCAGTGCCATATATGCCCCCAGTGCCAGATATTCCCCCCAGTGCCATATATGCCCCCCGTGCCATATATGCCCCCAGTGCCAGATACCCCCCCCAGTGCCATATATGCCCCCAGTGCCAGATATTCCCCCCCAGTGCCATATATGCCCCAGTGCCAGATATCCCCCCCAGTGCCAGATATGCCCCCAGTGCCAGATATTCCCCCCAGTGCCAGAAATGCCCCAGTGCCAGATATTCCTCCCTCCCCCCCCGTGCCATATATGCCCCCAGTGCCAGATATTTACCCCCCCCCCGCCGTCGCTTTTTGGAGGGACACGGAGGGCACAGCTCGTCTCTCCTGTGTCCCTCCTGCTGCATCATCTCCGGCGGCCGCGGGTCTAATAGGGGGAAGTGCCGGTTCGTGAGCCAATTAGAGCTCACGGACGGCACTTCCCCCTATTAGACCCGCGGCCGCCGGAGATGATGCAGCAGGAGGGACACAGGGAGGCGCGCTGTGTGCCCTCCGTGTCCCTCCAAAAAGCGGCGGAGGGAAGGAGACTGCAGACTGACATGCGGACGCTCATCCGCATGTCAGTCTGCTGTAAATCAGTGGCGCCCCCGCAGCCCCTCGCCCCCAAGCCACCGCGAGGACTGCGGGGGCAGTAGTTACGCCACTGGTCCAATCTCATCTGATGATGGAAGCTAAGCAGTGTTGTGCCTGGTTTGTTTTTGGATTTCAAGTCCTGCCTTCTGGTTTGGCCACGGCACCTCGGATATTCACCAAGGTCATGGCCGTGATGACGACCCTTCACCATCAGAGAATCAGGATCCTGCCAAATCTGGACGACTTGCTGATCCTGGTGAACTCCCAAGAGGTTCTCCACAGTTATCTGGAACTGGCGGTCCAATTCCTAAAAGTCCACGGGTGGCTCATCAACTGAAAAAAGTCCTCGCTGGTCCCTGCTCGGAACATTGTGCACCTAGGGGCACTGCTGGACACACACAGCCAACAATTGTTTCTGTCTCCAGAGAAAGTCCTGAAAATTCAGAACAGTATCGTCCTCTCTCGCCCAAGAGTGTTGATACACACGGCGATGCAAGTACTAGACCTCATGGTGTCGGCTTTCGATATGGTAGAGTACGCTCAATTTCATTACCGCCCTCTGCAGAGGTTAATCCTCTCCAAGTGGGACGGCCTGCCTCATCGGATGATGTCTCAAATGATCTCCTTGTCTCCGGAGGTTCGTCTGACACTGAGCTGGTGGCTACAGGACCAACAGTTGAGCAGGGGCCATCCCTTCTGGATCTCCAACTGTGTCCTCCTGACAATGGATGCCAGTCTTTTGGGCTGGGCCATGGTGTTGGAGCAACACTTTCTCCAGGGTCGGTGGACCAGGGAGGAATCTCTCCTCCTGATATACATTCTGGAATTGCAGGCAGTGTTCAATTAATTGACACTGGCCCTGCCTCTAGTACAGAACAGGCCTGTTCAAGTACAATCTGACAACGCCACCACGGTAGTGTACACAAATCATCAAGGCGGCACTCGAAACTGCATGGCAAAGCTGGAAGTATCAAAAATCCTCCGTTGGGTAGAAAGTCATCTGACAGCAATATCGGCAGTGTTCATTCCCGGAGTCCTCAACTAGGAAGCGGATTTCCTCAGTCGTCAGGACGTTCACGCTGGAGAGTGGAGAGGCCGCAGCAGAAATGTCTGCACTGGTGTCAGTAGGTGACTGAGGCAGGGATGACTGGGAGATAGTGGGTGACTGAAGCATGTATGAGTGGGAGATAGTGGGTGACTGAGGCCGGGGTGACTGGGAGATAGTGGGTGACAGGGAGATAGTGGGTTACTGAGGGAGGGGTGATAGGAAGGGGTTGGGTAAGTATGGGAAGAAAGTGGGTGACAGGTATAATAAATGACTAAAGCAGGGGTGATAGGGAGATAGTGGATGACTGTGGCAGGGGTGACAGGGACAGTAAGAGACTGAGGCAGGGGTGACAGGGATAGTGGCTGACTGAGGCAGGGGTGACTGGGAGATAGTGGGTGACTGAGGCAGGGTTGACAGGGATAGTGGGTGACTGAAGCAGGGGTGATAGGGTGACAGTGGGTGACTAAAGCAGGGGTGACTGGTATAGTGGGTGACTGAGGCAGGGATCGCAGATATAGTGGTTGACTGAGGCAGCGGTGACTGGGAGATAGTGGGTAACTGAGGCAGGGGTGACAGGGAAAGTGTGTGACTCAGGCAGGGGTGATAGGGAGATAGTGGGCTGCATATCTCTGCCTCACTGCAGCAGCACATTCCTGCTTCAATGACAGCAGCACATCCCTACCTCACTTATAGCAGCACATCCCTGCCTCGCTGACAGCAGCACATCCCTGCCTCGCTGACAGCAGCACATCCCTGCCTCGCTGACAGCAGCACATCCCTGCTTCGCTGACAGCAGCACATCCCTGCTTCGCTGACAGCAGCACATCCCTGCCTCGCTGACAGCAGCACATCCCTGCCTCGCTGACAGCAGCACATCCCTGTCTCGCTGCCAGCAGCACAGCACTGCTTCGCTGACAGCAGCACATCACTGCTTCACTACCAGCAGCACATCCCTGCCTCACTGGCAGCAGCACATCCCTGCCTTACTGACAGCTGTATATAGGGCCTAATTCAGACCTGATCCCTGCTGTGCATATTCACACAACAGGAGATCAGGTCTGAAGTGCGTGTGTGCTGGTGCCGCAGTGCACCGGCACATGCCAGAGATGCGATCAGCATCTCTGCCCAGTGAGCGCCTCTGCCTGATTGACAGGCAGAGGCGGTCACTGGGCAGGAGGAGTCGGGCCAGCGGCGTTGTGCCGCCATTTTGGGGGTACAGTCAGGACAACGCAGACATGACCAGACCGTATGGGGGCGGGCCGTGACGGCTGCGTGACCCGGACAGCAACGGGCCTTATTTACTAAAATCTCAGATAAATTTTATGGCATTTATGTGCAGTCTAGTTTGCACAGTTGATAGAGTGTTGATCTTGCACTATCAATGTAAGCCTCACATAGGTTTGATACACATGTAAGTTTGTTTTTATTTTACTACATTGTGGTTTGTGGCTCTATACCATGTAATGCATGTCTTTTAACAGTAGTCAAGTCTTCCAATGTGCTTGTTAGTGAAACCCAATAGATAGCTTTATTTTATTTTGTTTCTTCAAATATTGAATGCATATGTCTTATAACTTTTTTTTTTTTCAATATACAGGTTGAGTATCTGTATATACATTTTTATTATAAGATTTTCAATGACACAAGTACATCCAAGTTGCAGATTATGGATTGTGAAGGACAAATCAACCATATAAACAATTTAAGCAATTTAAATTGCATGCAGGTAGTAGAATATCAAACTCCTTGGATGAGAGTTGGTCGTAATAAACTAGGATAGAAAAGAATAAAGTAGAAAATAAGATTTTAAACCTACCGGTAAATCTTTTTCTCGTAGTCCGTAGAGGATGCTGGGGACTCCGTAAGGACCATGGGGATAGACGGGCTCCACAGGAGACATGGGCACTTTAAGAAAGACTTTAGTTCTGGGTGTGCACTTGCTCCTCCCTCTATGCCACAGTTAGAGAAACTGTGCCCAGAGGAGACGGACAGTATGAGGAAAGGATTTTGTTAATCCAGGGCAAGATTCATACCAGCCACACCAATCACACCGTATAACTTGTGATAAACTACAAAGTTATCAGTATGAAAAAACAACATAGCATCAGTGCAGGACCGATGCAACTATAACATAACCCTTATTGAAGCAATAACTATATACAAGTATTGCAGAAGTAGTCCGCACTTGGGACGGGCGCCCAGCATCCTCTACGGACTACGAGAAAAAGATTTACCAGTAGGTTTAAAATCTTATTTTCTCTAACGTCCTAGAGGATGCTGGGGACTCCGTAAGGACCATGGGGATTATACCAATGCTCCAAAACGGGCGGGAGAGTGCGGATGACTCTGCAGCACCGATTGAGCAAACATGAGTTCCTCCTCAGCCAGGGTATCAAACTTATAGTATTTTGCAAAGGTGTGTGAACCCGACCAAGTAGCAGCTTGACACAGCTGTAGTGCCGAGACCCCTCGGGCAGCCGCCCAAGAAGAGCCCACTTTCCTCGTGGAATGGGCCTTGACCGATTTCAGTAACTGCAATCCAGCCATAGAATGCGCTTGCTGAATCGTGTTACAAATCCGGCGAGCAATAGCCTGCTTTGAAGCAGGGGCACCAATCTTGTTGGTTGCATACAGGACAAACAGCGCTTCAGTTTTCCTGACTCTAGCCGTCCTGGCCACGTAAATTTTCAAAGCCCTAACCACATCAAGTAACTCGGAATCCTCCAAGTCACGCGTAGCCACAGGCACCACAATAGGTTGGTTCATATGAAAAGATGAGACCACTTTTGGTAGGAATTGAGGACGGGTCTGCAATTCCGCTCTATCCACAAGGAATACCAAATATGGGCTTTTATGTGACAAAGCCGCTAATTCCGACACTCGCCTAGCCGAAGCCAAGGCTAATAACATGACCACCTTCCATGTGAGATATTTTAACTCCACTGTTTTAAGTGGTTCAAACCAGTGTAATTTTAGAAAACTTAACACCACGTTAAGGTCCCAAGGTGCCACCGGAGGCACAAAAGGAGGCTGAATATGCAGCACTCCTTTTACAAAAGTCTGAACTTCTGGAAGAGAAGCCAATTCTTTTTGAAAGAAAATGGATAAGGCCGAAATCTGGACCTTAATAGAGCCTAATTTTAGGCCCAAATTCACTCCAGTTTGTAGGAAGTGAAGGAAACGGCCCAGATGGAATTCTTCCGTAGGAGCATTCCTGGCCTCACACCAAGAAACATAATTTCGCCATATACGGTGTAATGTTTTAACGTTACATCCTTCCTAGCCTTTATCAGCGTAGGGATGACCTCAACCGGAATGCTAGGATCCGGCATTCAACCGCCATGCCGTCAAACGCAGCCGCGGTAAGTCTTGGAACAGACAGGGCCCCTGATGCAACAGGTCCTGTCTTAGAGGGAGAGGCCACAGATCTTCTGTGAGCATTTCCTGCAGATCCGGATACCAGGTCCTCCGTGGCCAATCTGGAACAATGAGGATTGTTCTCACTCCTCTTTGTCTTATTATCCTCAACACCTTGGGTATGAGAGGAAGAGGAGGAAATACATAGACCGACCGGAACACCCACGGTGTCACTAGGGCGTCTACAGCTACTGCCTGAGGGTCTCTTGACCTTGCGCAATACCTCTGTAGCTTTTTGTTGAGCCGGGACGGCATCATGTCTATCTGTGGCAGTTCCCACCGACTTGTAATCTGTGCAAAGACTTCCTGATGAAGTCCCCACTCTCCCGGATGTAGGTCGTGTCTGCTGAGGATGTCTGCTTCCCAGTTGTCCACTCCCGGAATGAACACTGCTGACAGTGCGCTTGCGTGATTCTCCACCCAGCAAAGAATTCTGGTGGCTTGTGCCATCGCCACTCTGCTTCTTGTGCCGCCTTGGCGGTTTACATGAGCCACTGCGGTGACGTTGTCTGACTGGATCAGAACCGGTTGGTCGCAAAGTAAGGTCTCCGCTTGACGTAGGGCATTGTATATGGCCCTTAGTTCCAGGATGTTGATGTGAAGACAAGTCTCTTGACTTGACCAAAGACCTTGGAAATTTCTTCCCTGTGTGACTGCTCCCCAACCTTGGAGGCTTGCGTCTGTGGTCACCAGGATCCAGCCCTGAATGCTGAATCTGCGTCCCTCGAGAAGGTGAGCACTCTGCAGCCACCACAAGAGTGATACCCTGACCCTGGGGGACAGGGTGATCAACCAATGCATCTGTAAATGTGACCCGGACCACTTGTCCAGTAGGTCCCATTGGAAAGTCCTCGCATGGAACCTGCCGAATGGAATGGCCTCGTATGATGCCACCATCTTTCCCAGGACTCGAGTGCAGTGATGCACTGACACCTGTTTTGGTTTCAATAGGTTCCTGACAAGAGTCATGAGTTCCTGGGCCTTTTCTATCAGGAGATAAACCCTCTTCTGGTCTGTGTCCAGAATCATGCCCAAGAAAGACAGACGAGTAGTAGGAATCAACTGCGACTTCGGGATATTGAGAATCCAGCCGTGTTGCTGTAACACTTTCAGTGAAAGTGATACGCTGTTCAGCAACTGCTCTCTTGATCTCGCTTTTATGAGATCGCCCAAGTACGGGATAATTGTGACACCTTGCTTGCACAGGAGCACCATCATTTCCGCCATTACCTTGGTGAAAATTCTCAGGGCCATGGAGAGACCAAACAGCAACGTCTGAAATTGGCAATGACAGTCCTGTACCGCAAATCTGAGTTACGCCTGATGAGGTGGATAAATGGGGACATGAAGGTATGCATCCTGTACACAAATGCGGACAACAGGTGTCAAGCCGTGTGTTGCCTTTGTCAAGCTGTAATAAGTAGGGATAAGGACGTTAAACACCTCGGAACATCCTCCCTTATACGTCACCTGCAGCGCATTCATCATAAGTCAGTGACAAGTTCAAAAACTTTGGATGACAGCGGAAGCAGTCCACTAACCACTAAATCCCTTCCTCTTGTAACCAAGCTCCTGCAAACCACACCACCAACTCCCTCAGTGTCAATTTCCTCCTTAGACAGGAGAGCCAATAGTCCTGCAGGCCATGTCACTGGCAAGTCTGACGAGTCCTCTCCTGCCTGGGATTCCTCCGATGCATCCTTAAGTGTAACGCCTACTGCTGCTGGCGCTGCTGTTGTTGCTGCTGGGAGTCGATCGTCATCCCAGAGGGGAAGTCGGAAGACCACTTGTACTTCTTCCAGTAAGCAATTGACTGTCCAACAGTCCTTTGCGAGGAAGATGAAATATCACAGCAGTCATCCTGCTGCAAAGCGGATAACTCAGGTCTGGGTGGTGAGAAACGTGGTTCCGGTATCCATCGTTAATTTAGAGGCAACTAGAGACTTGATTGAGGTACTGTGTCCCCGGTACCAAATACCCTCTAGGTTCCATTTCTCTAGGCAGGCGATACCGAAAATGTACACAGACCTCAGAAAAAGAGTCACCAGTGTCCTAAAAAATGCAGTTGTACCCAATGTCCACTTGTCTGTGGTTAAGTGGAGCAGGGCAGACTCAGGACTATATGACTGTGACAGCCCACTGGGTAGATGTATTGCCTCCCGCAGCAAGAACAGCAGCGGCGGCACCAGTAGCAGCATCTCGCAATTGCCAACTCGTTCCTAGGCAGGCTACGCTTTGTATCACCGCTTTCCATAAGAGGCACACAGCTGACAACCTCTTACGGAAACTGAGGAACATCATCGCAGAATGGCTTACCCCAATTGAACTCTCCTGGGGATTTGTGACATCGGACAACGCCACCAATATTGTGCGTGCATTACATCTGGGCAAATTCCAGCATGTCCCATGTTTTGCACATACATTGAACTTGGTGGTGCAGAATTATTTAAAAAACGACAGGGGCGTGCAAGAGATGCTGTCGGTGGCCCGAAGAATTGCGGGCCACTTTCTGCCTTCAGCCACCGCATGCCGAAGACTGGAGCACCACCAAACATTCCTGAACCTGCCCTGCCATCATCTGAAGCAAGAGGTGGTAACGAGGTGGAATTCAACCCTCTATATGCTTCAGAGGATGGAGGAGCAGCAAAAGGCCATTCAAGCCTATACATCTGCCCACGATATAGGCAAAGGAGGGGGAATGCACCTGACTCAAGCGCAGTGGAGAATGATTTCAACGTTGTGCAAGGTTCTGCAACCCTTTGAACTTTCCACACGTGAAGTCAGTTCAGACACTGCCAGCCTGAGTCAGGTCATTCCCCTCATCAGGCTTTTGCAGAAGAAGCTGGAGACATTGAAGGAGGAGCTAAAACAGAGCGATTCAACTAGGCATGTGGGACTTGTGGATGGAGCCCTTAATTTGCTTAACCAGGATTCAATCTGTTGAAATCAGAGCACTACATTTTGGCCGCCGTGCTCGATCCTAGATTTAAAACCTACATTGTATCTCTCTTTCCGGCAGACACAAGTCTGCAGAGGTTCAAAGACCTGCTGGTGAGAAAATTGTCAAGTCAAGCGGAACGTGACCCGTCAACAGCTCCTCCTTCACATTCTCCCGCAACTGGGGGTGCGAGGAAAAGGCTAAGAATTCCGAGCCCACCCGCTGGCGGTGATGCAGGGCAGTCTGGAGTGAGTGCTGACATCTGGTCCAGACTGAAGGACCTGGCAACGATTACTGACATGTCGTCTACTGTCACTGCATATGATTCTGTCACCTTTGAAAGAATGGTGGAGAAAAAGAGGCAATTTGGAGGCCCTTGCACAAACTGGCTTTATTCTACCTAAGTTGCCCTCCCTCCAGTGTGTACTCCGAAAGAGTGTTTAGTGCGGCCGCTCACCTTGTCAGCAATCGGCGTACAAGGTTGCTTCCAGAAAATGTGGAGAAGATGATGATCATCAAAATTAATTATAATCAATTCCTCCGTGGAGACATTCACCAGCAATTGCCTCCAGAAAGTACACAGGGATCTGAGATGGTGGATTCCAGTGGGGACGAATTAATAATCTGTGAGGAGGGGGATGTACACAGTGAAAGGGGTGAGGAATCGGAGGATGATGAGGTGGACATCTTGCCTCTGTAGAGCCAGTTTGTGCAAGGAGAGATTGATTGATTCTTTTTTGGTGGGGGCCCAAACCAACCAGTCATTTCAGTCAGTCGTGTGGCAGACCCTGTCGCTGAAATGATGGGTTCGTCAATGTTTTTCTTTTCAATCTAAGCCCCTGCAGTTTTCTGTAAGCATCTGCTTCGCTATGATGATCAACAAGTCACAAGGGAAAACACTCAGGGCTGGAGGCGTAGATCTTAGGACCAGCTGCTACAAGCATGGCAGAGGTGTCACTATCACTGGTGACACCCAGAGAGGCGGCGAGGGAGATTGTAATGCAGTGCGCGCAGATAAGCAGCGCAATGGTAAAAAGGAGGCATGGTCTCATAGGTAGGGGTGTGGCCTGAATCACCATTTTGTTGCTGCGGGTATCCCGGGGGTTGGGGGCTGTACCCGGGGACTAGTGTGTGAGTGGTGCTGGCTCCTGCACAGTGACAGAAACTGGGTGTTGCACGTAATGTCACAGTGAAACACCCATATTCTGTCACTGAAGAAGAGCCGGCACTTTGGTGTCACCCCCCTTGGCGGGTGACACTCGGGTGTGTGCCGCAACCCCGTTGTGATGCCACTGACCCATGGGAAGCTTTACGTGGCTTACCCATGTGTTAGTAGCCCCAAGCATCTTTTGTGTTAGTCCCTGAAGAAAAACTTCAAATATTGTTTACAATTTTGTAATCAATGGCCTAATTCAGTATGGATTGCAAATTCTGCTAAGTAACAGAATTTGCAATCCTTTGGTTCGCATGCTGGGGCCACCCATCACAGGGCATGGCCACCCAGCATGCCGCCTCCCTTCTTGACCACGCTGAAATTGCAGTCTCAGTGCAGTTCAGCGTGATCATAAAAAATGGGTTAGCCTCCTGTTGGTGCAGACTGTACGTGTGCGCAGGAAGCCGCCACCATTTCTGTGATCGCAACGGCTGCATGTGATGTCATGCAGCCGCTCTGACCACGCCTCCTGTTTCTCCGTTGAAGCCCTGCCCCCGCACCGCTCCATCTCCGACTTTGAAATGGAGTGTTGCTGACCCCCCCCCCCCCCCCCCGCACCGATTGACAGTCACAGAAAATACAGGCGCATGCGTATGCTCTTAGCAATTTTTGCAGTTGGATTGCTTATTGTGATTGCAATCCAACCTGAATCAGGCTCTATTACCTATCACAATGCACTGCAGGTAGTACAAAATGGGGTTAATATAGGAGAAAACCCCCCAGAGCTGTGCTCCTTAACTGTCCCTGGTGGCTAGTGGAGCGGCTGCCCAGTAATCAGTGTCCACGCCAGTGCGCACACGGCCCGCCCCCTACTGCCACGCTGGATCACGGTATAGTGTGGGCACAGAAGCCCCTTACCTCCCTTTCATCAGCGGCCTCGTGATCCCGGAGGGCGGTGTGTGTGGGACTGACCTTAGGAAGAAACCGGAGCCTCCGCTGCAGTGACCCAGCAACCAGGGCACGGGAGTATACTGCGCCGCTGGGAGTGATGGAGCTGCAGTAAAGATGTCTATTAGACCTAGCCTGCTGCAGCCCTTGTACATTCTTATAAAAAAAGTTCTTCTTTTCTTGTCAAAATTAATAGCTAAGTATAGGCTGCCTGAGGCAGCCCCCTGTTAAGTGTCCAGCTCCTGAAGGCACCAACTACAAACTGAGCTCCCTGTTCATGGAAGCGAGGTTATAGAGCAGGGGGCGCTGAGCATCTTGGGAACAGTCAAAAGCTTTGAGCCTGTTGGTGCCTCAGATCAAGATCCTACTCTACACCCCAATGTGAATCCTTGTGGAGTCCAGTGTACCCCACAGAAGAAATGAATGTGTCACACCCATTGGCAGCAACATTAGAATAGCTGCTGATGGGCACAATTGAGAAAGGAAGGGGGGAAAACATTTGAATCCAGCACATATATGTAATTTGAATATGTAATTTGTACCTTCCTACTTTAAAATGTAATGGATGAACCTCACCCTGTGAGAACTATCTTCATGATCAAGAGATCTCATATGCAAGATAAGTATGTGTTGGCAGAGGCGCTCACTGGGCAGAGATGCTGATCGCATCTCTGGCATGTGCCGGTGCACTGCGGCACCAGCACACACACACACACACACACACACACACACACACACACACACACACACACACACACACACACACACTTCAGACCTGATCTCCTGTTGTGTGAATATGCACAGCAGAGATCAGGTCTGAATTAGGCCCTATATACAGCTGTCAGTAAGGCAGGGATCTGCTGCTGCCAGTGAGGCAGGGATGTGCTGCTGTCAGTGAAGCAGTGATCTGCTGCTGCCAGTGAGGCAGGGATCTGCTGCTGCCAGTGAGGCAGGGATGTGCTGCTATAAGTGAGGCAGGTATGTGCTGCTGTCAATGAGGCAGGGATGTGCTGCTGTCAGTGAAGCAGGGATGTGCTGCTGTCAGCGAGGCAGTGATCTGCTGCCCACTATCTCCCTATCACCCCTGCCTGAGTCACACACTTTCCCTGTCACCCCTGCCCCAGTTACCCACTATCTCCCAGTCACCGCTGCCTCAGTTAACCACTATACCTGCGACCCCTGCCTCAGTCACCCACTATACCAGTCACCCCTGCTTTAGTCACCCACTATCTCTGAGGTGTAGCTAGGGGTCCAAGCGCCCCTGGCAAAGTAAGGGACTGGCGCCCCCCCTTTCGATAAAGCATTGCAGTCCATTGGCGGTTACCATGTTGGAGCCACAGCAACTGACCCCCTCCCCCACACGCTGCCCTACATCATCGGCTGGGATTCACTGTTGGTGTGAAGCCACTGGGAACATTCTGGTAGCATTAGCAGCAGTCTGTGTCATAGATAGGGAAGGCAGAAGGTTAACTAGCTAATAGCAGTCTGTTGGCAGCAGAGGCTGGGCGGGGGGCTGAGAATGAGGCAACGCTGATCAGTGTCCAGTCTGCTCAGACAAAAATATTTTGTGATCAGGGCTGGTTCTAGACCAAAGGAGCCAATGGCAAAAATTTCCTTTGGCACCCCCCCCCCCCCCCCCCACATACACACACACATACACACACACACACACACACACACACACACCAAAAAAGAACATATCCCAGTTTAACATAACGCTATGTGGTGCAAGGTGTGGAGCTGGTCACTTGTATCAGACCTCTGACATTTGCCTTTTCACCCATGTTGCATACTTTTTCTTGCAGGTTGTGTATTAATTCAAGAAGTGTTCTAAGTACTTCAGCTTAGTATCTTTACTGACCCCTCTTTACCCCACACTACATAACTGACCCCTCTATACCCTACACTACATCACTGACCTTTCTATAACCATCACTGCATTACTGACCCCTTTAGAGATGTGCACTTGAAATTTTTCGGGTTTTGTGTTTTGGTTTTGGGTTCGGTTCCGCGGCCGTGTTTTGGGTTCGACCGCGTTTTGGCAAAACCTCACCGAATTTTTTTTGTCGGATTCGGGTGTGTTTTGGATTCGGGTGTTTTTTTCAAAAAACACTAAAAAACAGCTTAAATCATAGAATTTGGGGGTCATTTTGATCCCAAAGTATTATTAACCTCAAAAACCATAATTTCCACTCATTTTCAGTCTATTCTGAACGCCTCACACCTCACAATATTATTTTTAGTCCTAAAATTTGCACCGAGGTCGCTGGATGACTAAGCTAAGCGACCCTAGTGGCCGACACAAACACCTGGCCCATCTAGGAGTGGCACTGCAGTGTCACGCAGGATGGCCCTTCCAAAAAACACTCCCCAAACAGCACATGACGCAAAGAAAAAAAGAGGCGCAATGAGGTAGCTGTGTGAGTAAGCTAAGCGACCCTAGCGGCCGACACAAACACCTGGCCCATCTAGGAGTGGCACTGCAGTGTCACGCAGGATGGCCCTTCCAAAAAACACTCCCCAAACAGCACATGACGCAAAGAAAAAAAGAGGCGCAATGAGGTAGCTGTGTGAGTAAGATAAGCGACCCTAGTGGCCGACACAAACACCTGGCCCATCTAGGAGTGGCACTGCAGTGTCACGCAGGATGGCCCTTCCAAAAAACACTCCCCAAACAGCACATGACGCAAAGAAAAAAAGAGGCGCAATGAGGTAGCTGTGTGAGTAAGATAAGCGACCCTAGTGGCCGACACAAACACCTGGCCCATCTAGGAGTGGCACTGCAGTGTCACGCAGGATGGCCCTTCAAAAAAATACTCCCCAAACAGCACATGACGCAAAGAAAAATGAAAGAAAAAAGAGGTGCAAGATGGAATTGTCCTTGGGCCCTCCCACTTACCCTTATGTTGTATAAACAGGACATGCACACTTTAACCAACCCATCATTTCAGTGACAGGGTCTGCCACACGACTGTGACTGAAATGACGGGTTGGTTTGGACCCCCACCAAAAAAGAAGCAATTAATCTCTCCTTGCACAAACTGGCTCTACAGAGGCAAGATGTCCACCTCATCATCATCCTCCGATATATCACCGTGTACATCCCCCTCCTCACAGATTATCAATTCGTCCCCACTGGAATCCACCATCTCAGCTCCCTGTGTACTTTGTGGAGGCAATTGCTGCTGGTCAATGTCTCCACGGAGGAATTGATTATAATTCATTTTAATGAACATCATCTTCTCCACATTTTCTGGAAGTAACCTCGTACGCCGATTGCTGACAAGGTGAGCGGCGGCACTAAACACTCTTTCGGAGTACACACTTGTGGGAGGGCAACTTAGGTAGAATAAAGCCAGTTTGTGCAAGGGCCTCCAAATTGCCTCTTTTTCCTGCCAGTACAAGTACGGACTGTCTGACGTGCCTACTTGGATGCGGTCACTCATATAATCCTCCACCATTCTTTCAATGGGGAGAGAATCATATGCAGTGCCAGTAGACGACATGTCCGACTCCGTAATCGTTGTCAGGTCCTTCAGTCCGGACCAGATGTCAGCATCAGCAGTCGCTCCAGACTGCCCTGCATCACCGCCAGCGGGTGGGCTCGGAATTCTGAGCCTTTTCCTCGCACCCCCAGTTGCGGGAGAATGTGAAGGAGGAGATGTTGACAGGTCGCGTTCCGCTTGACTTGACAATTTTCTCACCAGCAGGTCTTTGAACCCCAGCAGACTTGTGTGTGCCGGAAAGAGAGATCCAAGGTAGGTTTTAAATCTAGGATCGAGCACGGTGGCCAAAATGTAGTGCTCTGATTTCAACGGATTGACCACCCGTGAATCCTTGTTAAGCGAATTAAGGGCTCCATCCACAAGTCCCACATGCCTAGCGGAATCGCTCTGTGTTAGCTCCTCCTTCAATGTCTCCAGCTTCTTCTGCAAAAGCCTGATGAGGGGAATGACCTGACTCAGGCTGGCAGTGTCCGAACTGACTTCACGTGTGGCAAGTTCAAAGGGCAGCAGAACCTTGCACAACGTTGAAATCATTCTCCACTGCGCTTGAGACAGGTGCATTCCACCTCCTATATCGTGCTCAATTGTATAGGCTTGAATGGCCTTTTGCTGCTCCTCCAACCTCTGAAGCATATATAGGGTTGAATTCCACCTCGTTACCACTTCTTGCTTCAGATGATGGCAGGGCAGGTTCAGGCGTTTTTGGTGTTGCTCCAGTCTTCTGTACGTGGTGCCTGTACGCCGAAAGTGTCCCGCAATTCTTCTGGCCACCGACAGCATCTCTTGCACGCCCCTCTCGTTTTTTAAATAATTCTGCACCACCAAATTCAAGGTATGTGCAAAACATGGGACGTGCTGGAATTTGCCCATATTTAATGCACACACAATATTGCTGGCGTTGTCCGATGCCACAAATCCACAGGAGAGTCCAATTGGGGTAAGCCATTCCGCGATGATCTTCCTCAGTTGCCGTAAGAGGTTTTCAGCTGTGTGCGTATTCTGGAAACCGGTGATACAAAGCGTAGCCTGCCTAGGAAAGAGTTGGCGTTTGCGAGATGCTGCTACTGGTGCCGCCGCTGCTGTTCTTGCGGCGGGAGTCCATACATCTACCCAGTGGGCTGTCACAGTCATATAGTCCTGACCCTGCCCTGCTCCACTTGTCCACATGTCCGTGGTTAAGTGGACATTGGGTACAACTGCATTTTTTAGGACACTGGTGAGTCTTTTTCTGACGTCCGTGTACATTCTCGGTATCGCCTGCCTAGAGAAGTGGAACCTAGATGGTATTTGGTAACGGGGGCACACTACCTCAAGAAATTGTCTAGTTCCCTGTGAACTAACGGCGGATACCGGACGCACGTCTAACACCAACATAGTTGTCAAGGCCTCAGTTATCCGCTTTGCAACAGGATGACTGCTGTGATATTTAATCTTCCTCGCAAAGGACTGTTGGACAGTCAATTGCTTGGTGGAAGTAGTAAAAGTGGGCTTACGACTTCCCCTCTGGGATGACCACCGACTCCCAGCAGCAACAACAGCAGCGCCAGCAGCAGTAGGCGTTACACGCAAGGATGCATCGGAGGAATCCCAGGCAGGAGAGGACTCGTCAGAATTGCCAGTGACATGGCCTGCAGGACTATTGGCATTCCTGGGGAAGGAGGAAATTGACACTGAGGGAGTTGGTGGGGTGGTTTGCGTGAGCTTGGTTACAAGAGGAAGGGATTTACTGGTCAGTGGACTGCTTCCGCTGTCGCCCAAAGTTTTTGAACTTGTCACTGACTTATTATGAATGCGCTGCAGGTGACGTATAAGGGAGGATGTTCCGAGGTGGTTAACGTCCTTACCCCTACTTATTACAGCTTGACAAAGGCAACACACGGCTTGACACCTGTTGTCCGCATTTCTGTTGAAATACTTCCACACCGAAGAGCTGATTTTTTTGGTATTTTCACCAGGCATGTCAATGGCCATATTCCTCCCACGGACAACAGGTGTCTCCCCGGGTGCCTGACTTAAACAAACCACCTCACCATCAGAATCCTCCTGGTCAATTTCCTCCCCAGCGCCAGCAACACCCATATCCTCCTCATCCTGGTGTACTTCAACACTGACATCTTCAATCTGACTATCAGGAACTGGACTGCGGGTGCTCCTTCCAGCACTTGCAGGGGGCGTGCAAATGGTGGAAGGCGCATGCTCTTCACGTCCAGTGTTGGGAAGGTCAGGCATCGCAACCGACACAATTGGACTCTCCTTGTGGATTTGGGATTTCGAAGAACGCACAGTTCTTTGCTGTGCTTTTGCCAGCTTGAGTCTTTTCATTTTTCTAGCGAGAGGCTGAGTGCTTCCATCCTCATGTGAAGCTGAACCACTAGCCATGAACATAGGCCAGGGCCTCAGCCGTTCCTTGCCACTCCGTGTGGTAAATGGCATATTGGCAAGTTTACGCTTCTCCTCCGACAATTTTATTTTAGATTTTTGAGTCCTTTTTTTACTGATATTTGGTGTTTTGGATTTTACATGCTCTGTACTATGACATTGGGCATCGGCCTTGGCAGACAACGTTGCTGGCATTTCATCGTCTCGGCCATGACTAGTGGCAGCAGCTTCAGCACGAGGTGGAAGTCGATCTTGATCTTTCCCTATTTTTGGAACCTCAACATTTTTGTTCTCCATATTTTAATAGGCACAACTAAAAGGCACCTCAGGTAAACAATGGAGATGGATGGATACTAGTATACTTATGGATGACGAGCGACTGCCGACACAGAGGTAGCTACAGCCGTGGACTACCGTACTGTGTCTGCTGCTAATATAGACTGGATGATAATGAGATAAAATTAATATATATATATATCACACTAGTACTGCAGCCGGACAGGTATATATTATGTAATGACGGACCTGCTGGACACTGTCTGTCAGCACTGCAGACTCCTAAAGTAAGCTACTAGTATCAAGAAGATAGAAAAAAAAAAAAACCACGGGTAGGTGGTATACAATTATGGATGGACGAGCGACTGCCGACACAGAGGTAACTACAGCCGTGGACTACCGTACTGTGTCTGCTGCTAATATAGACTGGATGATAATGAGATAAAATTAAAATATATATATATATCACACTAGTACTGCAGCCGGACAGGTATATATTATGTAATGACGGACCTGCTGGACACTGTCTGTCAGCACTGCAGACTCCTAAAGTAAGCTACTAGTATCAAGAAGATAGAAAAAAAAAAAACCACGGGTAGGTGGTATACAATTATGGATGGACGAGCGACTGCCGACACAGAGGTAGCTACAGCCGTGGACTACCGTACTGTGTCTGCTGCTAATATAGACTGGATGATAATGAGATAAAATTAAAATATATATATATATATATATATATCACACTAGTACTGCAGCCGGACAGGTATATATTATGTAATGACGGACCTGCTGGACACTGTCAGCACTGCAGACTCCTAAAGTAAGCTACTAGTATCAAGAAGATAGAAAAAAAAAACCACGGGTAGGTGGTATACAATTATGGATGGACGAGCGACTGCCGACACAGAGGTAGCTACAGCCGTGGACTACCGTACTGTGTCTGCTGCTAATATAGACTGGATGATAATGAGATAAAATTAAAATATATATATATTATATATCACACTAGTACTGCAACCGGACAGGTATATATTATGTAATGACGGACCTGCTGGACACTGTCTGTCAGACTCAGCACTGCAGACTCCTAAAGTAAGCTACTAGTATCAAGAAGATAGAAAAAAAAAAAACCACGGGTAGGTGGTATACAATTATGGATGGACGAGCGACTGCCGACACAGAGGTAGCTACAGCCGTGGACTACCGTACTGTGTCTGCTGCTAATATAGACTGGATGATAATGAGATAAAATTAAAATATATATATATATATATCACACTAGTACTGCAGCCGGACAGGTATACATTATGTAATGACGGACCTGCTGGACACTGTCTGCAAAATGCGTTTATAAAAACACCACACGACGAGTGTTTAACTTTTTCAGGCAGACAATCACAATATACTGGTGGTCAGCAGACAATCACAATACTGGTGGTCAGTGGTCACTGGTCAGTCACACTGGCAGTGGCACTCTGGCAGCAAAAGTGTGCACTGTACTTAAAATATGTACTCCTGCTATAACTGCTCCCCAGTCTCCCCCACAATTAAGCTGTGTGAGCAGTGAGCACTCAGCACAGTCAGATAATGATATACAGTATTATATATAATGCAGCACACTGGGCTGAGCACAGATATGGTATGTGACTGTGTCACACTGTGTATCGTTTTTTTTCAGGCAGAGAACGGATTAATTAAACTGGTGGTCACTGGTCACACTATCAGCAGCAAGTAGTACTCCTCCTAATAATATGCTCCCCAAAATTTGTGTCTCTCTCTAGTACTCTAGTCTAAACGGAGAGGACGCCAGCCACGTCCTCTCCCTATCAATCTCAATGCACGTGTGAAAATGGCGGCGACGCGCGGCTCCTTATATAGAATCCGAGTCTCGCGATAGAATACGAGCCTCGCGAGAATCCAACAGCGGGATGATGACGTTCGGGCGCGCTCGGGTTAACCGAGCAAGGCGGGAAGATCCGAGTCGCTCGGCCCCGTGTAAAAAAACCTGAAGTTCGGGCGGGTTCGGATTCCGAGGAACCGAACCCGCTCATCTCTACCCTCTATACAGTACACTGACCTCTATATACCTGCTAGTACATCCCTGATGCCTATATTCCCTAAGCTAAATCCCTGACGCCTCTATTCCCTACGCTACATCCCTGACGCCTCTATTCCCTATGCTACATCCCTGACGCCTCTATACCCTACGCTACATCCCTGATGCCTCTATTCCCTACGCTACATTCCTGATGCCTCTATAACCTACGCTACATCCCTGACGCCTCTATACCCTACGCTACATCCCTGACGCCTCTATACAGTACAATGCATTACTGATCCCTCTAGACCATACATCCTCATTACATCAGAGAGATAGTGAAACACTGGAAAAAATAAGGATAAAGTGGACTACAGAAACTGATGCTCTAAACAAAGGAGAGAGAGAGAGAGAGAAAAGCACAAGGGAAAGTGGGCAATCGGAACACCATAGAGAGAGGAGAGATAGAAATGCCTGAAAAAGTAAAGGGGGTTGGGAATGGCATCCGGCGCTCGGGATTCCAGCAGTCACATGATACCTAATCCTAACCCTCTGGGGGGGTGGCGGATAGGGCTAACCCTCAGGGGGTGGCAGCTAGGACTAACCCCCCCCCCCCCTCCTAGTGCCTTCCCTAACACCCCCTCCCCCGGTCCTAACCCTCCCTCCAATACTCGCCTTCGGGATGTTGGCTGTCTGTGTGCTGGCACCAGTCTCCCAAGTGGTGTCAGGATTCCAACATCGGTCAAATGACCGCCGGTATACCGTCTGCCGGGATGGTAAATGTATCCTGAGGACAGGTAGTGAGTGTGGAGGGATAGGTGGTTCAGTAAAATGTAACAGCTCAAACTGCGATCATTCACTGATAAATTGATTTATAGCTCTCCCTTTTTAACCATTGCAGTCATAAAAGCAATGTTTTTTAAACTTTTAAATAAAGCTTGTTAGCATCCCCAGCACACTGTATATGCTGGGAGATGTAGTTCTCAATATGAAAACATTTAATTACTGTATGAACTCTAATTCCCCAACTGAAACCTCTCACAAACACACACTCCTAAATCTAGTACACACACACACACATTTCCCCAGTACTGACAACTCTCATCACTTCCACACACTGACAACTCCCTCCTGCTCCTCTCCCCACTGACACTGACAGCTCCCTCACAGTCACACACATCCTCCACCCCCCCACACACACACTGATAGCACACATGCACAAATCCCCCCCTCCTCGACACTAACTGTCACGGACTGCTTGGGCAGCAGGGGGCAGGCTCTGACTTGAAGTGCTGAAATTCAACAGCTCTCTCGAACTTGCAAGGCATGGCTGTGCAGCTGTCTCCAGCCATCTCCTTGCCCACTGTGTAATTTGTGGCGTTCTCTGATGTTCCCCGCTCTGCCTCTACAACCGGCACATAATGTACAGCAGTGGTGACTCCTGAGTATGGGCCTGGAGAACTCCGCCTACCGGGGGGTAGGGATTAATAATTTCAAAGGGGCAGAGCTAGGAGTGAAGCAGTGGACAGCAGTTGAGGGGCGTTTCAAACTGTAACAGGGTTGGGACAATTTCAGTATCCTTCCCTCACCGTCTAATTGGTCAGTCCCACGCTGATTGCCATAGCGCCCTTTCGAGACTGCAGAACTCTATCCCTTAGCCACGGTTGGCACAGCTGGATGGTGCCCCTGGCAAGTGCCATCCTGGCCAAGGGGTAGATACGCCCCTGAGGGTCAGGGCCAGCAACAGAAATCTCGGGGCCCAGTACACTGATATCTCTGGGGCCCCCTCAACCCCCCCTTAACTTGGCAGAGGGATCTTTAAAAAAAAATGGAGCCTTTGACTCGGACCGTCAGTGAGGCCGGCAGGTGGTTTTCATACTGGGCTATCCAGCTCTTCGGTGGCGGTGGCAGGGACATTCAGAAAAGGGCCAGCACAGCAACATGCATAATAATGGCAATACAGTATGGACCACAGGGACTGGACAAAGTGATGGGGTAAAAGGAGGGGGGAGGGTTTAGTTGGCCTGTTAATTGTTTTCCTGCTTAAATTGAGCAGTTGGTGGATACACTTTAAAAAGCAATATTGGCACTGTGGCCCCATTATTTCTGTTCTTAATACTTGGAGCCCTGAACAAGTGTCCCCTTTGTCCCCCCTGTCACCGGGCCTGTTCAGGCGTTACCTATGGAGAAGCTGCGACATGACATCCTAGGACACGATACTGCACCATGCATCACCATTATATTTCAGTGTGCCTTGTCAATATTTAAATCTTGTTCTGTGTGACGTGAGTTGTAAATGGTTGAAAATCTCTGTGCTACAGTATCGTCACCATGTAGTTATAACAACACCGCAAAACCACCAAAAGACGTGTTTTGGTAGAGGGACTGCTGGAGGGGCCCATTGGGGCCCCCAGTTTGCTACCCCACCCCAGTATACCTGTGCTGTAGCCAGTGGAAGGGGCACTATCTTCCCGGTGATCTCTTCGGGAAGATGGTGCCGCACATAGAAAGCAAAGACTCTGGCTGCACTCTCCTGCCCTCGCTCTAAGCAAGGTGATCGGGCCACAAAAGGACCCCTGTCGGACCCCGGCCTGTGGGCCACAAAAGGATGCATTGGGGGCGGCATGCGGCCCATGGGTTTGACACCCCTGCCCTAGAGTATCAAAATTTGTTTCACGGCACCCCTAGGCCAAAGTTTTTTTTATTGAGAAATTCAGAAAAAAATATAAAATTAAGTAAATTGTGTTTATAGCATGTCATCCTCAGGTTCAGTTATGTTGTGAGGGAATGGTTTTGCCAATTTAATAAAGTATAAATAATTTTAATTGGTCCTGGACCACCAAACTATGCTACCAGTGCAAGAACCCCAGTTTGGAAACTACTGCCATAAAATAAACCTTTTTTGTTTTTTTTAAACTACATGTAATACACCTTAGATCTCAGTTCCTAAAAGGTTTTAAACCTTTGCATACAGTAAACTACACATATTTAAAAATCCTACACCGGGCCAATTTCATGGCAGTCTCGGATAGGAGGGCATTGTGGATTCACCAAGGGAATGCTGATGCTGACTCCAAGAAGAAAGGGAGTCTCTTCCCTATGAAGGTGAAGCCTTGTTTGGCGACGGCCTAGTTGATTTGATCTCGGCAGCTCCCGCAGGTAAGTCATCCTTCTTGCCCTATGTTCCCTCTCAACGGATGAAGACGCATCATTATCTGACGCAGTCATTTTGGCCCAATAGATATGCAAGAAGTTAAGATTCCCCTTTCTTTGCAGGTAGAGGAAGGAAAAGAGGGAAGAGGTCTGTAGCCTCTTCAAGATCGCAGGAGCAGAGATCGTCCTCTGCTTTTGCCAAATCCACTGCATGACGCTGGGGCTCTCTTGCAGGAGCCCGCACCAGTGGGGGGCACGTCTAAAACTCTTCAGTCAGTTCTGGATTCATTCGGACCTGGACTCGTGGGTTTTACAAATAGTGTCCCAAGGGTACAAACTGGGGTTTCAAGACGTTCCCCCTCACCGATTGTTCAAATCAGCCTTAGTCAGCAGGGAGAAGGTTTTTATTCAAGCCTCTTCGTGGTCCCGAAGCCGGACGGCTCAGTCAGACCAATCTGAAATCTGAAATCCCTTAATTTCTACCTAAAGAAATTCAATTTCAAGATGGAATCTCTCAGGGTAGTGATCTCCAGTCCGGGGGATAAAGGAGATTTCATGGTTTTGGTAGACATAAAGGATGCCTACTTATATGTTCCCATTTAGCCACTGCATCAAGCTACCTGAGGTTTGCAATTCAGGATTGTCATTACCAATTTCAGACGTTGCCGTTTGGTCTGTCCACGGCTCCGAGGATTTTCACCAGGGTGATGGCGGAAATGATGGTTCTCCTTCGCAAGCAAGGAGTCACAATTATCCCGTACTTGGATGATCTCCTGATAAAGGCGAGATCCAGGGACCAGTTGGTGCAAAACATCTACTCTCCCTGACAGTTCTTCAACAACATGGTTGGCTCCTAAACTTGCCAAAATCGCAGTTGGTCCCAATGACGCGGTTGTTGTTTTTGGGAGTGATACTGGACACAGAAGAGGTTTTCTTCTAGTGGAAAGGCTCTGGAGATCCAGAGTCTGGTCAAACAAATTCTGAAACCAGCAAGAGTGTTAATCCATCATTGCATTCAGTTGCTGGGGAAGATGGTTGCGGCCTACGAGGCCATTCAGTTTGGCAGGTTCCATGCCAGAGTGTTCCAGTGGGACCTGTTGGACAAGTGGTCCGGATCCCACCTACACATGCACCGGAGGATAATCCTGTCTTCCAAGACCAGAATCTCACTCCATTGGTGGCTGCACAGTTCTCACCACCTAGAGGGGCGATGGTTCGGGATCCAGGACGGGATCCTAGGGACCACGGATGCAACCCTCTGAGGCTGAAGAGCAGTCACACAGGGGGAAAACATCCAAGGAAGATGGTCAAGTCTTCCTTGGATGTTTTCATCTCCACATAAATGTTCTGGAGTTAAGGGCCATTTAATAACTGCAGACACAGTACGCACTGGGACGGGTGCCCAGCATCCTCTACGGACTAAGAGAAAAGGATTTACCGGTAGGTATTAAAATCCTATTTTCTCTAACGTCCTAGAGGATGCTGGGGACTCCGTAAGGACCATGGGGATAGACGGGCTCCGCAGGAGACATGGGCACTTTAAGAAAGACTTTAGTTCTGGGTGTGCACTGGCTCCTCCCTCTATGCCCCTCCTCCAGACCTCAGTTTGATACTGTACCCAGTGGAGACTGGGTGCTTTTCAGGAGCTCTCCTGAGCTTTCTGACAGAAAGTATTTTGTTAGGTTTTTCATTTTCAGGGAGCACTGCTGGCAACAGACTCCCTCATCGAGGGACTGAGGGGAGAGAAGCAGCCCTACTCTCTGAGTTGCAAGGTCCTGCTTCTTAGGCTACTGGACACCATTAGCTCCAGTGGGATTGGTACGCAGGATCTCACCCTCGCCGTCCGTCCCAGAGCCGCGCCGCCGTCCCCCTCGCAGAGCCGGAAGATAGAAGCCGGGTGAGTATGAGAAGAAAAGAAGACTTCAGAGGCGGCAGAAGACTTCATGATCTTCACTGAGGTAACGCACAGCACTGCAGCTGTGCGCCTTTGCTCCCATACACCTCACATACTCCGGTCACTGTAAGGGTGCAGGGCGCAGGGGGGGCGCCCTGGGCAGCAATATAAACCTCTTTCGCAAAAATATAACATATATACAGCTGGGCACTTTATATATGTATAAGCCCCCACCAATTTTACAGTTTAAGTGGGACAGAAGCCCGCCTCCGAGGGGGCGGGGCTTCTCCCTCAGCACTCACCAGCGCCATTTTTTCTCCACAGCACCGCTGAAAGGAAGCTCCCCGGACTCTACCCTGCTTATACCACGTTAGACAAGAGGGTTGAAAAGAGGGGTGGGGGGGGCACATAATTCGCAAATTACATACAGCAGCACTACTGGGCAAACATTAAGTTACTGTTTTATTCCTGGGTTATATAGCGCTGGGGGGTGTGCTGGCATACTCTCTCTCTGTCTCTCCAAAGGGCCTTGTGGGGAAACTGTCTTCAGAAAAAGCATTCCCTGTGTGTGTAGTGTGTCGGTACACGTGTCGACATGTCTGAGGAAGAAGGTTATATTAGAGAGGAGCGGGAGCAAATGAATGTGGTGTCTCCGCCGACAGCTGATTGGATGGATATGTGGAATGTTTTAAATGCTAGTGTAAACTCATTGCACAAAAGATTAGACAAGGCAGAAGCTTTGGGACAGTCAGGGTTTAAACCCATGCCTGATCCTATGTTGCAGGGACTGTCAGGGTCTCATAAGCGCCCACTATCCCAGATTGTTGACACAGATACCGACACGGATTCTGACTCCAGTGTCAATTACGATGATGCAAAGTTACAGCCAAAATTGGCAAAATCCATTCGATTTATGATTATGGCAATAAAAGATGTTTTGCACATCACAGAGGAACCCCCTGTAGCTGACAAGAGGGTACATATGTACAAGGGAAAGAAGCCTGAGGTAACCTTTCCCCCCTCACACGAGCTGAACGAGTTATGTGAAAAAGCTTGGGAATCTCCAGATAAAAGACTGCAGATTTCCAAAAGGATTCTTATGGCGTATCCTTTCCCATCAACGGATAGGTTACGATGGGAATCCTCCCCTAGGGTGGACAAAGCATTAACACGCTTATCCAAGAAGGTAGCCCTCCCGTCCCAGGATACGGCTACCCTCAAAGAGTGTGCTGACCGCAAACAGGAGATTACCCTGAAGTCCATTTATACACATTCAGGTACCTTACTCAGACCGGCAATTGCGTCGGCCTGGGTGTGTAGTGCTGTAGCGGCATGGACAAATACCTTATCTGAGGGGATGGATAGCCTAGACAAGGATACTATTTTATTGACCATGGGGCATATAAGAGATGCTGTCCTATATATGTGTGTATGCAAACTACAGGTGGTGCTGCAATATTGGCAAGGAAAAGCTGTCAGGTACCTTTGCATTTTTCTCCCAAACGAGAAAATGCAAAGTTTGAAAAGACTGTGTCTTTTTCTGCTGATGTGAAGTGACCTGGGGTAAAAAGGTGGATTTCCCAGCCGTTGCCGTGGCCACCAGGTCCGATAGACCAGCCCCAAATAACTCCTCCCCTTTATACGGCAATACTTCCATGTGCCGTTTGGAATCTGCATCCCCTGACCACTGTCGCGTCCATAATGCTCTTCTGGCAGAGATGGACATTGCACTTACTCTTGATGCCAGGGTGCAAATATCCCTCTGTGCATCACGCATATATAGCAATGCATCCTTTAAATGTTCTATAGTTAACAAAATATTGTCCCTATCCAGGGTATCAATATTCTCAGTCAGGGAATCCGCCCATGCGACTCCAGCACTGCACATCCAGGCTGAGGCGATTGCTGGTCGCAGTATAACACCAGTATGTGTGTATATACTTTTTAGGATATTTTTCAGCCTCCTATCAGCTGGTTCTTTGAGGGTGGCCGTATCAGGGGACGGTAACGCTACTTGTTTAGATAAACGTGTGAGCGCCTTATCTACCCTAGGGGGTGTTTCCCACCGCGCCCTAACCTCTGGCGGGAAAGGATATAGTGCTAATAATTTATTAGAAATTAGCTGTTTTTTATCGGGGGAAACCCACGCTTTATCACACACCTCATTAATTTCATCTGACTCAGGAAAAACTATTGGCAGTTTTTTCACACCCCACATAATACCCTTCTTTGTGGTACTTGTAGTGTCAGAAAGGTTCAATGCCTCTTTCATTGCCGTGATCATGTAACGTGTGGCCCTACTGGACATTACGTTTGTCTCGTCACCGTCGACACTAGACTCAGTATCTGTGTCTGGGTCTGTGTCGACCCACTGAGGTAACGGCCGTTTTAGGGCCCCTGACGGTGTCTGAAACGCCTGAACAGGCACTAATTGATTTGCCGGCTGTCTCATGTCGTCAACAGTTTTTTGCAAATTGCTGACATTATCACTTAATTGTTTAAACACAATCATCCAGTCAGGTGTCGACTCCCTAGGGGGTGACATCACTAACCCAGGCAACTGCTCCGCCTCCACTTCATTTTCCTCCTCATACATGTCGACACACGCGTACCGACACACAGCACACACACCGGGAATGCTCTGATAGAGGACAGGACCCCACTTAGCTCTTTGGAGAGACAGAGGGAGAGTCTGCCAGCACACACCCAGCGCTATATATATATACAGGGATAACCTTATATAAGTGTTATTCCCTTATAGCTGCCGTTATTATCGTTATTTGCTGCCAAAAATGCCCCCCCTTCTCTTTTTTACCCTGATTCTGAAGCAGGACTGCAGGGGAGAGTCAGGGAGCCGTCCTTCCAGCGGAGCTGTGAGGGAAAATGGCGCTTGTGTGCTGAGGAGATAGGCTCCGCCCCTTCACGACGTCCTTATCTCCCGCTTTTTAGTGTAAAAATGGCAGGGGTTAAAATACATCCATATAGCCCAGGAGCTATATGTGATGTATTCTTTTTGCCACCTAAGGTATATATAGAGATGAGCGGGTTCGGTTTCTCTGAATCCGAACCCGCCCGAACTTCATGTTTTTTTTCACGGGTCCGAGCGACTCGGATCTTCCCGCCTTGCTCGGTTAACCCGAGCGCGCCCGAACGTCATCATGACGCTGTCGGATTCTCGCGAGGCTCGGATTCTATATAAGGAGCCGCGCGTCGCCGCCATTTTCACACGTGCATTGAGATTGATAGGGAGAGGACGTGGCTGGCGTCCTCTCCATTTAGATTAGGGTTGAGAGAGAGAGAGAGAGATTGACCTGAGGCTGTGATACTGTAGAAGAGAGTGCAGAGTTTAGTGACTGACGACCACAGTGACCACCAGACACAGACAGTGCAGTTGTTTGTTTTATTTAATATATCCGTTCTCTGCCTGAAAAAAACGATACACACAGTGACTCAGTCACATACCATATCTGTGTGCACTGCTCAGCCCAGTGTGCTGCATCAATGTATATATATATCTGACTGTGCTCAGCTCACACAGCTTATAATTGTGGGGGAGACTGGGGAGCACTGCAGTGCCAGTTATAGGTTATAGCAGGAGCCAGGAGTACATAATATTATATTAAAATTAAACAGTGCACACTTTTGCTGCAGGAGTGCCACTGCCAGTGTGACTAGTGACCAGTGACCTGACCACCAGTATATATAATATTAGTAGTATACTATCTCTTTATCAACCAGTCTATATTAGCAGCAGACACAGTACAGTGCGGTAGTTCACGTCTGTGGCTACCTCTGTGTCGGCACTCGGCAGCCCGTCCATAATTGTATATACCACCTAACCGTGGTTTTTTTTTCTTTCTTTATACATACATACTAGTTACGAGTATACTATCTCTTTATCAACCAGTCTATATATTAGCAGCAGACACAGTACAGTGCGGTAGTTCACGGCTGTGGCTACCTCTGTGTCGGCACTCGGCAGCCCGTCCATAATTGTATATACCACCTAACCGTGTTTTTTTTTTCTTTCTTTATACATACATACTAGTTACGAGTATACTATCTCTTTATCAACCAGTCTATATATTAGCAGCAGACACAGTACAGTGCGGTAGTTCACGGCTGTGGCTACCTCTGTGTCGGCACTCGGCAGCCCGTCCATAATTGTATATACCACCTAACCGTGGTTTTTTTTTCTTTCTTTATACATACATACTAGTTACGAGTATACTATCTCTTTATCAACCAGTCTATATTAGCAGCAGACACAGTACAGTGCGGTAGTTCACGGCTGTGGCTACCTCTGTGTCGGCACTCGGCAGCCCGTCCATAATTGTATATACCACCTAACCGTGGTTTTTTTTTCTTTCTTTATACATACATACTAGTTACGAGTATACTATCTCTTTATCAACCAGTCTATATATTAGCAGCAGACACAGTACAGTGCGGTAGTTCACGGCTGTGGCTACCTCTGTGTCGGCACTCGGCAGCCCGTCCATAATTGTATATACCACCTAACCGTGTTTTTTTTTTCTTTCTTTATACATACATACTAGTTACGAGTATACTATCTCTTTATCAACCAGTCTATATATTAGCAGCAGACACAGTACAGTGCGGTAGTTCACGGCTGTGGCTACCTCTGTGTCGGCACTCGGCAGCCCGTCCATAATTGTATATACCACCTAACCGTGGTTTTTTTTTCTTTCTTTATACATACATACTAGTTACGAGTATACTATCTCTTTATCAACCAGTCTATATATTAGCAGCAGACACAGTACAGTGCGGTAGTTCACGGCTGTGGCTACCTCTGTGTCTGCACTCGGCAGCCCGTCCATAATTGTATATACCACCTAACCGTGGTTTTTTTTTCTTTCTTTATAGTCATACTAGTTACGAGTATACTATCTCTTTATCAACCAGTCTATATTAGCAGCAGACACAGTACAGTGCGGTAGTTCACGGCTGTGGCTACCTCTGTGTCGGCACTCGGCAGCCCGTCCATAATTGTATATACCACCTAACCGTGGTTTTTTTTTCTTTCTTTATACATACATACTAGTTACGAGTATACTATCTCTTTATCAACCAGTCTATATTAGCAGCAGACACAGTACAGTGCGGTAGTTCACGGCTGTGGCTACCTCTGTGTCGGCACTCGGCAGCCCGTCCATAATTGTATATACCACCTAACCGTGGTTTTTTTTTCTTTCTTTATACATACATACTAGTTACGAGTATACTATCTCTTTATCAACCAGTCTATATATTAGCAGCAGACACAGTACAGTGCGGTAGTTCACGGCTGTGGCTACCTCTGTGTCGGCACTCGGCAGCCCGTCCATAATTGTATATACACCACCTAACCGTGGTTTTTTTTTCTTTCTTTATACATACATACTAGTTACGAGTATACTATCTCTTTATCAACCAGTCTATATATTAGCAGCAGACACAGTACAGTGCGGTAGTTCACGGCTGTGGCTACCTCTGTGTCGGCACTCGGCAGGCAGTCCGTCCATAATTGTATACCACCTAACCGTGGTTTTTTTTTCTTTCTTCTTTATACATACATAGTTACATAGACATCACTTTATCAACCAGTTTATATTAGCAGCAGACACAGTACAGTACGGTAGTTCACGGCTGTGGCTACCTCTGTGTCTGCACTCGGCAGGCAGTCCATAATTGTATACTAGTATCCATCTCCATTGTTTACCTGAGGTGCCTTTTAGTTGTGCCTATTAAAATATGGAGAACAAAAATGTTGAGGTTCCAAAATTAGGGAAAGATCAAGATCCACTTCCACCTCGTGCTGAAGCTGCTGCCACTAGTCATGGCCGAGACGATGAAATGCCAGCAACGTCGTCTGCCAAGGCTGATGCCCAATGTCATAGTACAGAGCATGTCAAATCCAAAACACCAAATATCAGAAAAAAAAGGACTCCAAAACCTAAAATAAAATTGTCGGAGGAGAAGCGTAAACTTGCCAATATGCCATTTACGACACGGAGTGGCAAGGAACGGCTGAGGCCCTGGCCTATGTTCATGGCTAGTGGTTCAGCTTCACATGAGGATGGAAGCACTCAGCCTCTCGCTAGAAAAATGAAAAGACTCAAGCTGGCAAAAGCAGCACAGCAAAGAACTGTGCATTCTTCGAAATCCCAAATCCACAAGGAGAGTCCAATTGTGTCGGTTGCGATGCCTGACCTTCCCAACACTGGACGTGAAGAGCATGCGCCTTCCACCATTTGCACGCCCCCTGCAAGTGCTGGAAGGAGCACCCGCAGTCCAGTTCCTGATAGTCAGATTGAAGATGTCAGTGTTGAAGTACACCAGGATGAGGAGGATATGGGTGTTGCTGGCGCTGGGGAGGAAATTGACCAGGAGGATTCTGATGGTGAGGTGGTTTGTTTAAGTCAGGCACCCGGGGAGACACCTGTTGTCCGTGGGAGGAATATGGCCGTTGACATGCCAGGTGAAAATACCAAAAAAATCAGCTCTTCGGTGTGGAGGTATTTCACCAGAAATGCGGACAACAGGTGTCAAGCCGTGTGTTCCCTTTGTCAAGCTGTAATAAGTAGGGGTAAGGACGTTAACCACCTCGGAACATCCTCCCTTATACGTCACCTGCAGCGCATTCATAATAAGTCAGTGACAAGTTCAAAAACTTTGGGTGACAGCGGAAGCAGTCCACTGACCAGTAAATCCCTTCCTCTTGTAACCAAGCTCACGCAAACCACCCCACCAACTCCCTCAGTGTCAATTTCCTCCTTCCCCAGGAATGCCAATAGTCCTGCAGGCCATGTCACTGGCAATTCTGACGAGTCCTCTCCTGACGCTTCTCCTCCGACAATTTTATTTTAGGTTTTGGAGTCCTTTTTTTACTGATATTTGGTGTTTTGGATTTGACATGCTCTGTACTATGACATTGGGCATCGGCCTTGGCAGACGACGTTGCTGGCATTTCATCGTCTCGGCCATGACTAGTGGCAGCAGCTTCAGCACGAGGTGGAAGTGGATCTTGATCTTTCCCTAATTTTGGAACCTCAACATTTTTGTTCTCCATATTTTAATAGGCACAACTAAAAGGCACCTCAGGTAAACAATGGAGATGGATGGATACTAGTATACAATTATGGATGGACTGCCGAGTGCCGACACAGAGGTAGCTACAGCCGTGGACTACCGTACTGTACTGTGTCTGCTGCTAATATAGACTGGTTGATAAAGAGATGTAGTATGTATGTATAAAGAAGAAAGAAAAAAAAACCACGGGTAGGTTGTATACAATTATGGACGGACTGCCGAGTGCCGACACAGAGGTAGCTACAGCCGTGGACTACCGTACTGTGTCTGCTGCTAATATAGACTGGTTGATAAAGAGATGTAGTATGTATGTATAAAGAAGAAAGAAAAAAAAACCACGGGTAGGTGGTATACAATTATGGACGGACTGCCGAGTGCCGACACAGAGGTAGCTACAGCCGTGGACTACCGTACTGTGTCTGCTGCTAATATAGACTGGTTGATAAAGAGATGTAGTATGTATGTATAAAGAAGAAAGAAAAAAAAACCACGGGTAGGTGGTATACAATTATGGACGGACTGCCGAGTGCCGACACAGAGGTAGCTACAGCCGTGGACTACCGTACTGTACTGTGTCTGCTGCTAATATAGACTGGATGATAATGAGATGTAGTATGTATAAAGAAGCAAGAAAAAAAAACCACGGGTAGGTGGTATACAATTATGGATGGACTGCCGAGTGCCGACACAGAGGTAGCTACAGCCGTGGACTACCATACTGTACTGTGTCTGCTGCTAATATAGACTGGATGATAATGAGATGTAGTATGTATAAAGAAGAAGAAAAAAAACCACGGGTAGGTGGTATACAATTATGGATGGACTGCCGAGTGCCGACACAGAGGTAGCTACAGCCGTGGACTACCGTACTGTACTGTGTCTGCTGCTAATATAGACTGGATGATAATGATATGTAGTATGTATAAAGAAGAAAGAAAAAAAAACCACGGGTAGGTGGTATACAATTATGGATGGACTGCCGAGTGCCGACACAGAGGTAGCTACAGCCGTGGACTACCGTACTGTACTGTGTCTGCTGCTAATATAGACTGGATGATAATGAGATGTAGTATGTATATAGAAGAAAGAAAAAAAAACCACGGGTAGGTGGTATACAATTATGGATGGACTGCCGAGTGCCGACACAGAGGTAGCTACAGCCGTGGACTACCGTACTGTACTGTGTCTGCTGCTAATATAGACTGGATGATAATGAGATGTAGTATGTATAAAGAAGAAAGAAAAAAAAACCACGGGTAGGTGGTATACAATTATGGATGGACTGCCGAGTGCCGACACAGAGGTAGCTACAGCCGTGGACTACCGTACTGTACTGTGTCTGCTGCTAATATAGACTGGATGATAATGAGATGTAGTATGTATAAAGAAGAAAAAAAAAACCACGGGTAGGTGGTATACAATTATGGATGGACTGCCGAGTGCCGACACAGAGGTAGCTACAGCCGTGGACTACCGTACTGTACTGTGTCTGCTGCTAATATAGACTGGATGATAATGAGATGTAGTATGTATAAAGAAGAAAGAAAAAAAAACCACGGGTAGGTGGTATACAATTATGGACGGACTGCCGAGTGCCGACACAGAGGTAGCTACAGCCGTGGACTACCGTACTGTACTGTGTCTGCTGCTAATATATACTGGTTGATAATGAGATGTAGTATGTATAAAGAAGAAAGAAAAAATTGACACATAACAGCAGCGTT